>NC_134472.1:22963602-23248531 GCF_964194025.1 Convolutriloba macropyga
TTGATAAGTCTCCCGTTTGTTGCAATCGTTTTGGCGACTTATCATTAAAGGACCAATCTCGACTCTTCTGATTCTGAATTTTTTAAATCTGGCCAAAAAGAGCGTGTCAAAATCATTGAGGCAGACCCTTTGATAAAATCTGTTGACAATGATTGCAACAGTACTGGATTAACCATCTCCCCTCCGAGCAGTCGAGCACCCAAAAAGCAAAATAGTCTACTAGGGAGCCCGTGCCAGCAACATTTCCGCTGATCCCCGAATAGCGGTGATTGACAAGGATTGCATTAGTTTACAGAAAGCTACAGACAACCCCTGCGCTTGGAAGGAACGATTGTCACTTAACGTAGCCAATCGCTTGAGTGTTTTCTTGAAGGTTGCCGATATCCCGCCAAGGACTTCAATTGCAAGGGGAACAAAAAATGTGATTCACTAAGTTTGTGTTCAATTGCAAGGGGAACAAGTGTGATTCAATTGCAAGGGGAACAAATGTGCAGAAACTAATTTATCTCGAATACGGTCATGTCTTGCAATTGCGTCTCCTCGACCGTGACACGCAATGGCATGATCCCCATAGATGTCAAGAACTCCTGCTTTACAGAACGGGCACTTCCTTTCTTTCGGCGTCGTAGACAGGGACACCCAACCTGTACTCATTTGGTGCCATTTGAAGCCCAAGAGCTGGAATGGGGGGAGCAGACAACCAAGCTCCGGCATGTCGAACAGACAATGAGAGAAGTCGGACGGATTCTCTCTCACAAGCTAGATTCTCTTTGAGAACATGAAATTTTTTCTTTATCAAGAGAATGCTGAATCGTCTTTTGTGAGAGGTTTGAAATGTCCAGTTGTGCAATACTGGAATAAAGATCCTGAAAAACTTGGCAGTTTTTTGGGCTTTCACCGGTTATTTTTGAAACAAGATCTTCAGAGGAGAGAACAGAACCAACGTATGATGCTTTATACTGGTCTTGGCATTGGCGAACACCCAACCCTGAAAAGGTTATGGGCAGGGTTGCTTGAGTCCGGATTCTTCTGGAAGAACAGTTCCAAGGATATTCTCAAGATTTTCGCGCTGTTGGGCATCAAATTCTTCTAGGGATGTAATAACTGGACTTGTGGGCGTTTGACAACGCAAGGAATACACCATTTTTGGGGACCCAATACAGTGGCGTAGGATACCTAGGGCGCACTGAGGGTCACCAAGATAGGCCAACTTTCCGAAAAGTACCCCTATTTTCCCTATCTTCTCGTTAAGTTTCATGCAGACAAACTCTGGGGTTCCTAACGCAGCTCCAAGAACCTCAAGGCCCGAAATATCATTTCGTTTTATTCTTATATCCAGTCTGTGTAAATCTACCGTGGACCACAGTTCGCACTTATCGACCCTGATGTGGAGGCCGCGATCAGGTCCGAGCTGGCATAGAAGATCCCAAGATCTAATGAGATCGTCCTATGAGCCCACCAAGACACCGTCATCTAGATACCAGGAATGTTGTTGAAGCTCTAGCGCAGTTTCCTGAATTTTCTCTATAATGGGCCAGAGCGTCAGAGAGAAAAGCAAAGGGCCTAATGGGTCGCCTTGTTGGATACCGCTTTCACTGCTAACAACAAATTTGTCATAGAATAATTGGCTGTGTTGTGAATAACAGGAATTGGTAAAAGCAGCAATGCCTGGCATTGAATTTGCAACGGCATTCAGCCTTTCACTGCGTTTTATCGAATTGAATGCATTGCAAAAGTCAATTTGCAAAATACCGAGGAACTGGACGAAGTGAGTATTTTTTCATACGAAATCTTAGTCGAATGTATGATGGCTTCCGCTCCTCTCTTCACTCCCACACCCAATTGCAGGCTCTGGAAAAGTTCCTTTGCTTCTAAATTTGCTTCCTTGGCTAAACATTTAGCTATTAGCCTTCTCAAGACTTCGACTGCAATAGGGAGAATACCGCCTTTCTTTTTCAGCAAGGCTGATAAAGAGGCACTACATAGAGCTTGTGAAACAAATTCGGGAAGTTCCCCACGGCAGCTTATGTTTACAAGCTTAGTCAGTACTCTCAAGGTGACTTGTGACTGATCTGAAGCGGTAGACTGTACAGCATGCAAAAGATATTCGGGAAACATTTTTGAAGGACCAGCTGCTGTAAATCTTGAAAACGAGTTCAGCTGTTCCGAAACATTTTCCTCACTTAATTGATAGGCTTGTGATGAAAAATTTTGGACTACACAAGGCTTTTTGTCAGGGGATGCAATTTTTTTAAACTATCGAGAGTTGCCTTGTTGACTGGCGCAAAACCATCAGAAGCCAAAACTTTTGCTGCTCTGCCATATTGGCCCTGGAAACACAATTTTTTTGCACGTTTGATTATCTCTTCGGAGTTTGTATCGTTTGATCGTTTTGATTGTTTCAAAGAGCAAGCTTCGTTCCATAGCCCTCCAAAGTCTCCGCTGTTCCAGCGATTAATTCTTTCTAGAATTCTTTGGTCGTTGTTCCGCCTGTGTTTTTGCCCTCCTCTGTTACTGGCACGTAAAATGCATTTAGACAATCCGAAGAGTTTTCTCCAGTTTAGTTCTGTATTAGGATCTTCAATGCAATCAGTAATGACGTCAGAGAAAAGCTCTGACCATTTGTACCGTACATTGATAGGGACATAGCGGATAGTCGGGACTTTAGTGTGAAGCAACGTTTTTATATCTGGAAGGTTACCATCTGTTCTAACGCTTTCGGTGTTCAGACCGGTTAATGCTTCGTCTACATAGAGTGCGCTCTCGGCATTAATTAGCAGATCATCAATTTTGTCTGATAGTTCCTTGGAGATTCTTTTCAATTTACTTAAAGGTTTTTTGAAACACCAATAGGACCATATTGATTTTGAGTTGATCCATGAGTCGTAATCAGGGCCCCATCCAATGTATCTAACTTTCGTTTCTTCCAAAAGATGTTCTAATACCTGGATCTTATATAATTTGCCGGCTGTGTCAGGAATAAATAAAATAGAGCCAGGTGAAATGTGGAACTTATTTTCTGTTGTAAGGTTGGACCTCTGTTGAGTTAAACCACTGCTTGGGTTGGGATTTACCTCATTCTCGGAACAAATGTCTGTCCTAGGTGAATTTTCAATTGTCAAAGCTTCTTTTGCTCTTAAATTGTACTTCATTTTTGAGCGTGCGAAAAACTGTTTATAAGAAAACAATATACTACATCTTCTCTTTATAGACTGCCACAGTACCAAAAACTGGAATTATCTCACCGGGGAATCTGCAACTTGAGACTGATAGGGTTGTTCCACTCGGTGGGACTTCGGCCCCCACAGCAACACACTGCTGAGTCGACTTCTTGTGGATAACAGCACTGATATAAAAAAATGTGGGGGGGGGGGGGGTTTCAATTTTGGGTGCTAATGATTTATATTTCAAATGTAAATTTTTTCGCAGTTCTTTTGCTTGTTGGATCTGAGAGATCAACCGGATGCACGTGCATCCGAGCTAACGAACAGAGTAAAAATTTTCTCAGCTCGTTAATCAAGATTCCGAGGTCAGACTACTTCACTCAAAAGTGTTTTTCTCCGTCTAATTGACGAACCACATTTCAAAATTAATAGACAAAAGGAAATCATTGTGGAACATAATTTTGGGGATTTATGTCAACAAACGGTTTTCAAAACTGAGCGAAAAAACCATGAGGAGTTTCTTTCACTCTTACAAGGATGCTTACTTACGCAGCTATTGAAAGATGTCTTTAGAATCCAGTCGTCTCAGTTTTATGAAATGCTTGTGAAATTCAATGAATCGAGTACTCGATATTTTATTGTGCCTTGCTGATTGGATTTACTTGCTGTCTCTATTTCCGAGATCGTACTTCCTCTTATGTTTGAACTATAGTCAATTTTTACTAGGGTCACATTTCCCCGTCCCGAATCTTTTTGTTGTTTAATGTTTAGGCTTTTTGCTCCGACCCTCACTTTCGTGGAGAGGAACGAACTATATACTCAAATGGGTTTTTTAATTGTTCAGACAATTTTTGGCCGATCGATATATTCATCGTAGAGAGTTGTGAGTGGCATCTTCGAAAAGCACTTACATCCTAGAATTTGGAATTAAAAAGATTTTTTCGCAATTCGTTTTTTAAGGGGAGTATCGAAATTTCAAATTTAAAAAACCTTCTGGAATTAAACTTTTGCCATTTTTAATTGTTACCTGATGTCTGTGATGTCAATGAATGTATTTGTTTTAAGGAAATTTCAGTGATTTTTTGAACTTGTCAATTTTTATATTATTTCTGTAAACTTTTACCTTTTTCTAAGTTAAAACAGGTCATCTTTTCCTTCTTATAGAATACAAACTAATTTTCTGGTGAATTGTTTTAAAAGATTGGTTTCTTGGTTTTGGTACTATCAGTTCCCATTGAAAACTTTGCGATTTTCGTGCATAATTGACAATTTTTGATGTTGTTTTTCTTTCACTGTTAAATTGTCACATCACGTAACAATATAACTGAAAAAAATTTTACCAAATTCGTAACTGAACATATTTTTTATTTTAATAACATATTTTTTAAAGGGCTGCGACACTGTTCTCAGAATTTGTTAGGTTTTTTAAAATTTTTGCCGTCTACTTGTTGTTCAGTTCTGTCGTACACCAAATATTGGGTAATTAAAGATCTCAGTTGCCAACTATAGATACATAAATTAACATAATAACTGATATCAGAATATTGCTAATTGTTTTATTAACTTTCAATTTATATATATTTTTTTAAAATTGAAAGTATTCTTCAGCTTTTTTGTTCTGGTTTGAGTTTTTTTCGTATCTTACAATGTTGTATCATTTTCTTAACTTAGCCTCATTATTGAGAGATCTCTTTAAAGTTTTGCTAAGCCAAACATTAATTTTTGTGTTGGTTAAACGTTTTGACTGACGTCTTCATGGCTTAGAATATTTGTTTCAGACGAATTTTGTGAAATTTAGATACTTTTCATTTTTTATGATCTTTTTCATTTTCATTTTGAGATAGGCATTTTACAGAAAGTTTTTTTTGGTTTTCAAAAGAGAAGCAAATGTTTAAACGAAGATTTAATTTTCTTGCCGTTACACCTTCTTAGACCTAAACACTGTGGTTTTGTAAAGTTGTTTGTGAAATTTTTTTGTTTATCTTTTATTTAACTTTATTTTATAGTCTCATGGCTTAGTCTCACTTTCAACAGGTGCAAATCTTTTTCAACGATGTTTTAAGATAAACTGTCTACTCTTCAAGTCGAAAGCTTATGTTGGCTATGAATTTTGACGTTTTTTTTTTTTGAAAAAAGACAGTTAATTTCTGAAATTTTCTAATCTTGTTTCTGTTTAATTGTAGCTTAGCATCTCTATCGACAAGTAACATCCCTTATCTTTTGAGCTACAAGAAAGAAACTAAAAGAACTCAATAACAGTTATATGTCTCAAGTGGTTTTTGTTTTTGGTACAACCAGTTTTCATAAAATGTGAGTGATTTTTGCATATTAGCCCATTTTTGTAGGTTTTGGTATTCTTTTCGAAGTGTCACAATAAAGGCTGATCTTCTGGTCATTTGAACAAAAAAAGGACTAAAACTTCTTAATGTTTTTAGTGAACAGCTTGATGTTAAACTGTCTGGGACATCGTTCTCCGGCAAATTTTTTCGTACAATTTTTTTCGTGCATTTTTTTTTCTTTTTTCCTGTATTTGTCGTTCTTTGGTAATCGTATGACATATCCTGGATAGTGAAATGTCCCAATCACTTTCTATGGAGGTATAGAAAATCTCTCATTGATTTTATCTGATGCATAATGTTTCTAATCAGTTTGTGATTAATTCTTTTCAAAAAAGCATTGCTTTATTAATATTTCCTTTTCGATTCTTTCTTGTCAACTCGTTACCAAGACGCAATGAGGAAAAGTCTGGTTTTTTAATGAAGTAGAGGTTAATTTTCTTTTGTATAGGTTTTAGCTGATGCCATTTTGATTTGATTATTAATGGTTTACAAAAAAGGACGAGTTTTGGTCGTAAATAATATTTGGAATCGTTTGTTTTTTATCTTCGTTCACTCTTTTTTATCTCTTCTTCATTTGGTAGACAATTGAGTGAAAAACGTAGATGAGCGGGGTCGGAACTTTATGTGCGAACGCACATTACTGAGACTCCTTGTTAAGGTTTGCGTTGATTTTAATTCGAGGGAGAATTTTTTGTTTGTCTTGCTTTATTGATTGGAACAAGGATATAACTTTGTTTAAATTCGTTTTCTAGCAGAGAATTCAACTTTTTTTTTACATTGGAGTCACATCAGCTCAACCTAATCTAAACAATGTTTTTCTCAATTCTAGAGACATCTTTCTTTCTTTGTAATCATGATCTGCCTCTTTGTAATAATGATCTACCTCAACGGGTTCTTTGTTAAATGCATATGTCAACTGAGTTTTATGTGACTGACTTTCTTGCTTTAATGATTGAGGGAAGCATGTGATAGACATAATACTACATTTATTATTTAATTGCACCCACGTTTGTTTTCCGGCCTCTGTTTTTTCTCCTTGCCTTTGGGAGATTGGGAACCATGTTTCGAGAAGTTTATTATTTTCTTCCAACGCTTGTTCGTGGTAATTCCATTTTGTTATGTTAAGACGTTTTTTGTGTTAATCTTTTTTTCGTTAAAGTACCCTCTGTAAAAATGTTATTTTGCTTCAACCATTTATTTTCACGATTTTGTATTTCATAATTGGTTCCAGACAAAACATATGGGTAAGTACAGCAAAATTCTCATTTCACAAATGTTTGACGCAGAAATATTGTAAAAGTAGTGGTAGTTTTGTAGAGCAAATCTAATTTAAGCGTTGCTGAAATGCAGTTTTTGTTTTCATTTCACTTCTGATGTAATCTTTCCTAATTCAGGTTTCATTTTTCAAATCACTGTTCACGTTGAAAAATGCATCCAATTTTCCTGTTAACTTTGTATTTTGCTCAATTTGCAATTCTTTGGGTGAGTACTATCGCTATAATTGTGCCCGAAATACAAAAACTTTTGCATATTTATAGTGAATTGTCGATTTTGTATCACAAAATTGAGGTTGCACCCAAGCGTCCTCTGATCGGACAATCTTACGGGTGGCATACGGGGGGATTACTTATTGTTCCGACCAACTTTAGTGGGAGAGGAACTATATACTCAAATGGTTTTTTTGTTCAGTCAATTTTGGCCGAATGATATATGGAATTAAAGAGACTTTTTTGATTTTCGTCTTTTACAGGGAGTTATCGATGTTTAAAGTTTTGCGAATAGGGGACGATGTTCTGTTGTTTTCATTCACATTTTCCGTAGTTTTGAACAAGTTTTCGTCAATTTTGCCAAAATATGTTCAAATTGTTGACGGTAGTAGAATTGATTTTATCTTCAAAGATAGAGGAGGGTAGTTGAATTGTTCGGTCTTGGATTTTTGGCTAGAATTTATGCTAAATTCCTCAAATTTCAGAACTTTTTCGTCAAAAATGAGAGCAAATTTGCTTTTTAGCCCACTTTCTTCAAATTTGCTTGAAGTAGACACCTTAAAATTTCGGTCATATTCTTCCTAAGCTCAAAAAGAGTGCTAGTTGTACTCCCGCTGGCTTTAAGAGTCTTCTGAATTCATAATATTGCAATTTTTAGATGCTTAAACTCGGTACATATACAGAATGCATTATTTTTTTTTGATATAATTGAAAGTTTCGGCTATAAATTGATCTATTTTGCAACCATTTGAACAATTGGGCGTTTTGTTAGACGCTCAGCTGTATCAGGCTGATCTTGATCTCATCATGGACCCTTACGTTAAAAAAATTTAGGTTTTAATGGGGCGCGGCCTTTTTGCAAAATAATTCCTAAATAATCATTTATAGATTTTATGTAAATTACTGAAATAAAATTCAAATCAGGGCTGATAACGATAGAACTAAATTGCTTCCAGGACGTTTAATTGAACCTATTTAAGCATTTCATTTTGTAGCTATTTGTTCCAATGACTTTCAATTTAACTTAAAAAATGTATTTAACTGGCCCATTTTTGCTCTCATTTTTATCACCATGAAAATCCATCTCATTAATAAGAAGTTTCAACTACTTTTGTGGAGTCACGCATTATTTTTTTTATATGTTTTGACTGATGGCTTCGACCATTTGTTTTCATTAAGAAAATTTCGAAAATTCTAATCTGTTCAATTTTTGGGTTTCTTTTTGTTGTCTAGGTAGTTTTTTCCTAACGAGAACCCGTTGATGTTCAAATGAGAAGCAATTGATCATTTTATAGTACTTGCAAATAACATATTATAATTATAGTGCTTTGAATACTGTGGTGTCATAAAACTGTTTGTTATGTTTTTTTTGTCTTCTGACTGTATTTGTTGCTATTTTGTTGTGACTTAGTCTCATTAAGGACAGGCGCATTGCACTGCCTTAGGGGTTGCTATCTAATTTGCATCTTTTTGTTGAAATCTTATGTTTGTTGTGTTTTTTGAAAATGTTTGTTTTGAAAAACATATTTGGATTTTTGAGCTTTGCCGTTTTCTTAGATGGTTTTTTGGTCGATTTATAGCTCAGTCTCTGTAAAGACAAGACGTCACGAGCTGTTTTCAGTAAGCTACCATTTAGTTCTTTTAACAATTCTAGCTTTAACCAATTGTTTCTTGTATCTGTTAGTACTGTTATTACAAAAGTTCATAAGATTTTTGAGATTTTTATATGTTTGTTCATTTTGAAGGATTTTTGTTCTCTTTTTAAAATATAACAGTAATGATAGGTCCCATTGCCTTCGAAATAATGCGCAATTGAACATTTTTAAGGCTGTTAGTGTCAAGTTTATGGTTTCAACGGTTTCACTGCCTTTTCGCGCAAAGTTGAGTTTAACTTTTTAATTTCTTTGATATTTGTGTTTCTTCTTATAGTCGTATGACGTTCACAGGATAATCTCAATTGTCAATTGCTTCCTTTGGAGATAAACAGGAACACTTTTTTTCGTGATTTCAGTTGAAGTAAAATGAATTTAACTGCTTGAAATTAATTGTTATCAAAAATAGAAACTTATTTTTGAACTTCGCACCTTTTTGATATTTTTTGTAAACATCATACCCAGTACCATTGAGGACAGGTTCAATATGATTAATATTATTTTAATTTCTGATGAAATATATGCGTTAATTTTGGATGAATTATATGTTAATTCGTTTTGTTTTCGTTTTATCTGATGCGAGTTTGATTTTGTTATGATTTCTTTTAACATAGACAGCGAGTAGTTAATGTTTGTTATTTGATTTTTTATTGTTTTTTTTTTCTAGTACTCCTATTAACAACAAATTTCTTCGGTCCTCTAGCGTGGCATTATATTGTCCCATTGATGGTTTGTTGAACGATATGTATGTTTTTGAAAACTTTCAATCTCTTTGTCATTTGGTAGCCAATTAAGTCAAGAATATGGATGAGCGGGGTCTGGTCAATCATTATGTGCGTACTTGCATTACCGAGCCGCCTTGTGTTTATATATATATATATATATATATATATATATATATATATATATATATATATATATATATATATATATATATATATATATATATATATATATATCATAACACAGCGATAGATCTGAATATAAAGTCTGGAATATGATCTAATCATCAGTCTGAAAAATGAGTAATTGCCCAATCGGCGGACGACAACGCCTGTATTTTATCTTTTTTATCAGACAGGTGCTTCAGTCCAACGAGTTTTTTGGTGACAAAGTGTGATCAGTGGCCAAATAAGTTGATAATGTTATGGTCAGAGGTCTCGTAAAAATTCAGTTGGAGCATACAGGAACCTTTATCAGTTGAACTACAGTAGATGAATACGATAGGACCGTTCATCTAAAAAAAATTAAAAATTGCAACATCTAGAAAAGACAGTTGTTGTTTTTTTACTCAGCTAAATGTATAATTAAAAACCACAAACTGCTCTTTGAATTCAAGTTGAGTGGTCTATTTTGGAGCTGTACTTCTCTATGATTTTCAAAATCCTGTTAGAGCAATTTTAAGATATATTTTAATGTTGTCTGATCAGAGGGCATAGTCTAGAAAAAATTATAATTCAAGATATTTTCGATTACGTCAGAGTTGTCAAGTCAGTAGTGTAGTGATTGCAAAATGTTCTGAGCAAAGTCTGAATCCTATATCTGACCAGAGCGTGATTGGGTCTGAAACATCAGCTGGGATAATAACTGCACGGAATCAGCCAGCCAAATTCTTGCCAACAGACTCATGTTGTTTACAAAATGCGCGATACTTTGATTGCACATCCCGATAATTTTCAACATGTGCACTATTAAGGTTCATTATTTCAGAATTTTTAAATCTTTAGCATGATCCAAAAGATGCAAATTCAACTGAATGAAGTGACAGATACGGTGAACGTTTAATACGATGCTTTAAAAAAGATTTTTTCAAATTGCTTTCTCTTGCTGATTTTCTCAGTAATTCCTTTGAATTTTGGCTGAAAATTGCCTTCGTTATTCACATTTTCCGTCTTCTTTTGTGCTGAAAACTGATTCAAAATTTCATCAAATAATTTTGAATTAAGGACTTTGGATAATCACAATTGCAAACCAATGACTGTTAAGTTATGCAAATTATAAAAAAGAACTTCTGAACTATTACTGCAAAATAAATACCGCAAATACTATTATAGGTTGTTATTTTGTACAATGTCTCCGAACGGTGTTTGAATATTTCCATTAATACAGGAACCTTTAGATTATGTTAATAACATCAAAAAAAGTTCCTTCAACGAATCTGTCGGAATTATTGGCACAAATTATAAATTCTCTTCAAAAAATTTCAATTTGAAATTAGTCCACCCTATGACATTATAGGGCCAAGGAAATAAACCCCCCGCGGTAACAAAAACCACCTAATTTCAGACAGGAAATGTAGCCCCTAGGAAATAGTCCCCACAGAACTAACCCCCCATTTCATATTTGGACTCCGGTCGTGATAATTTGTTCGCTTGCGGCATACGCCAAACGCTCTATATGAGCAGTGCTTTAAGCATGGTCAAACGCGCTCCAAAGCAAAGCCAAACGCGCTAAATGCACAACTTTCTAATAGTCAAGTTGGGGTTTTTTCTGCGGGAGTCCATTTCCTATCGATATTTAAGCGGATTCTTCCCGGTTTTTTCCCCAAGATGGACGTGATATAGAACAATCTGTATGTTTTTTTTGAAATTTGACTCCATAATTTCAGAGCCATTTGTATCTCGTAGGACAAGAAGCAACTTTTCAATTAGGCAAATGATTTTTTGATAACATTAGGCAAATTTTTCTATTTAAATTCTGTGGAATGTGGGCGAACATCAAGAAAGACTCTGAAAAGCGGCGCTTGAAAATCCTGAAAGCTTGAATTAGACACATATTCCGAGCATTAGCCTTCGCACGAAAGTGTCAAAAAAGGGTCAAGTTTTTATTTTTGGATTTTTGCATCTCTTCATTCGTTCTCTGATTCAGCTGCATAAAACAATTATGATGTTACAATTTATCTATCTTGAAAACCTTAAAAAAAAGAGTTCAATGACGTTACTTCTTGCATTTTTTTCTGAGGTTAAATATTCTTTTTTTAAAAAGAAAAACTTAAATTTGGTGGTTTGAGTTATTTGTATACAAAAATAAACCTTAAGGAAGCCTGGGTTTTTTGTGCTCTTGTATGCATTATCAAGTGCCACTAAATATTTTCAAATAGTCTGTATCGCAAAAAGTCTCTATATCGAAGAACACCGTTTTTCTAACAAAATATTAGCCTGATACCAAATCCCAAGTAGGAAATTTGTGACTTGAACAATTCTCGGTGATTACGTTTTCAGAGTTTCCTTAAAATTAATTTTTGAAATATATATCAAGAAACCAGAAAAATATTTAAAAAAAACATTTCAAAATGAAATTTTATGTTGAGCCATTTATTGAGCACCGATTTTTGACATGCTTATGGACTTAGTTATGCCTAAAAGATCCATTGAATATATTAGTCCGCAAACAATTGATTGTTATTTATTATCATTTTCTATAGCAGTTATTTTTGCAGCAGACGAAAAAAAATCTGTTTTCTTGGCCAATTACAGACTGAGAAGACTTGCTTCTCTTTTTACATAGCGCATGCAAACCGAACATTATTCAGTCGAATAGATAGTTACACTATGAGTATATCATTGACTCCAGTGCTGTATCCTATTGTCGCCGTTATAACTGATGAATATCTTCAGTGTTTTGCAGAGTCGTTTAGTCAGCGAGTACTAAGTAGCTGGAACTACATTTTTCTCTTATATCATATATACCTATGGACACCAAATAACAAACGGTACAATCCTTTTCATTCATGATCCAATATCAAAAAGACCCGCTAATATTTTTTCGACAAATCGTTTTGGCTATTCCCAGTTACTCTTTTTGAATTGCTAAGAGAAGCCTATGATGAAAACAAAACCGCTCAGAAAGAAGAGCAACGAAACAATTGTTAGTTAAATTTATTAAACGATTTGCAGCAACGCTAAACGAACAGAATATACATTCACGCACTGAAAGCGTACACAAAACAGCAAAACACTAAACAAGAAAAAGAAGTCTTCAGTCACTTAATACAGATATTCCTACCGCAATCGTAGATGTTGATATATCAGAACCAGATACGCTGGCAGTACTCATTTTTCTCACTTGATTTATCCAATGTTTTTGCCTTATCTTTGACGCTTCCAAAGCTATAACAAAAGCAATTCCACAATTGGGTCAAAAACTCCCAAAAAATTTACTATATATGTACAACCCGAGCTGGTTTCCAGATGCTGATTTGTATAACAGAAGCACCATCAGAACTAATTCAAAAATAACTAATTTTTAAGTTGGCGATCACACTACAAAATCACAATGCAAAAACCACCCATTTACATTAGATATTTGATAACAAAAGAGAAGAAAACAAATTATTAGGAGTAATCCAAAAAGATCATCAAGATCATTACGCAATGGTACACACACACAACGAATGGATGCAAATACTCAAATACGAAACGACTCAACTCCACCATACTTTAATTCAAAATTAATTGAAGATATATAATTGTTCTCCTCTATACTAATATTGCCAATAGAACGAAACTTTTAATGGCAATCTTTGCATGTTCAAACCAAGAAGTTCAAACCAAGAAGTAAACACCAAATTACCTCTTTTAATCAAATATTAATACACCGTTACCGAGACTACAAAGAAAAATCTCAACACAAATTAACACTGAACAAACGATACTGAATACTTCAAATCAGCAACCTCAAGAAACAAAAAAGTCAACAAAACATTCAAATATCACAGCAATCGGAAAATGTAATTTGACAGTTAAATACACAGAAAAATCAAACAGCTACCAACGCCGCCACCCGATAATTTTGTAACGAGCAGCTGCAACACAAACTCCTTCTGTCACAACAAGAAAGAACTCAGAAATGATATATTCATTTTTAGAAGACTCAGCCGCCGTGCAACAGTCATTAAAACCGTTTGACGGCACAGAACCAATTTATACAACAAAAGGTTTTGTAAAAACTAAATTGTCATGACATGAAAGTTGGTCATGACAGCAGGACCAAACAAACTGATTCTCTTTTTCATGAGACATTGATCCTTAACAGGATAGCCATCATCCAGACAGCGCTAGTTGGCACAGCCTAATAGTGGTATTAACACCTTCCTCTAGAAACTGAAAAGAACTGCAAATTCTATTGCAAAGGAAAGAAATTGTTGAAAAATATAAAGGAAAGAAAATAAAAGAGAAAATAAAGGAAAATTTTATTGCAAAAGAAAACTGCAAAGAAAAGCAAACTCTATGCGGAGAAATTCAAAAAATGTTTGATAACCAACAATCACAAACACAACCTAAATTGCTCTTAGAAGTCCTTAGTCGAGCTTCTGATGCAGCAGAAATAGAAAATCGCTTTTTGCATTTAGAATTGATCAAATTGCTCGGAAATGATATGTTAGTAATGAACGAGATATGGTAAAAGCAATGATAAATGACGCTTTAGTAAAAGCAGTAGACTCACAGCTAGCACGAATAGTATTGCAAAGGATCACAAATCACAAAACAACTTCGTTGAAAGCACAGCTTCCATTCGCACAACTAGTAGAAACAATTCACAAGGAAGATATCATTTTTACACACATTGATCGACGCAAGATCTAAACAAAATCCACACTTTCAAGAACAATAAATAATATAACTACAGATATCGATGACGTCACAGCAGATGATAAAAGAACTTTGAAACAAAGAATAGCATAATATCTATGTTGTACAACACAAATACTCCAAAGCTCCTAATTTTAAAGAAAGTCCTCTATACCTATAACTTTATAAGAAACATTGTTGTTCGAGACCTGTATCTTAACTCGCCCTGATTGTCTGATTGTTGATCTACTAAACTCTTTACAAACCTGACTTCTTGAAACAATGAAAGCAAAAAACCTTCCCAATAATTAAGTCAAGTCAATTAACATGACAAGTAAAACCCTACCATCTTGTTTATCAGTCCAGAAGAAACAGCAGGGAATGTCGGGAATTTTTCCGTCATAGAAGGTTTCATAGAAACTCAAGAAATGAAAATACATATCAAAACTTAATTATAATACCATGTCAAGTAGATCACCATACCCCAGACCACAAAACTTTCAAATTAACAAACCATCCGAGAGTAATAATAACTTTAATTCAAATTCTCGGCTACAGTCAGCAAACTATCGCAGAGACGGCAATTAATCTCGCAGTCATTTTTCGGAAAATCGTCACAAAAACGATTGGAAATACTTTATTTCACTTTTAGACCATGATCAAACAGCAAACGCGACGGCTCAATCGGACAACATAAACGAAAAGTTTAGGGGAAGAAGATTTATTAAAACAAACTTTGAACGGTTTACTTCGAGAACTTAACCTTGATACACAAGTTGACTGTTTTAACTGCCATCAAGAATGTAATGCACTAAACTAAAAACATTTTCGTTAGATTTCCCCTTGGAACAACCTTTGGGTTTTATCCCTCGCTTTTTATACTCCACAAACAGATTATCCACAATCTGCCAATAGAAAACGAATTATTTATGAGCTAAGGAGCTACTCTATTTTTACTAAAAATGCGCTGGGAACGATTTGATAATCAGCAATTAAAAACACAATCAAATTTTTAAATAAAAATCATTACGTTAGTGATGAAATAAAAACCCGGATTTTGCTTGTAGAATTATTCAAGTGGCCAAAAAACTATTTGTTCGTCAAGCACAAGATATAAGGAATGCAAAGATGAATGAAGCTTTGGTAATAGCAGTAGAATCCCAGCTGGCTCAAAAAGTTTTGAAAAGGATTGCAAAACGCAAAACAGCAGCGTCGAAAACACAGCTTCCATTCTTACAATTGGTAGAAAAAATTCATCAGGAATTTATCATTTGTACACATTGATCGACGCAAGATCAAAACAAAATCAACACTTTCAACATCAGTAAATCAAATAACTACAGATACTGATAACCTCACAGCAGATGATAGGAGAAACATGGAACAAGATATAGCATATGAGATCAATGTGGGACACAAATACTCCAATGATCCCAAACTTAAAGCAAAAACTCCATTCTTAAAATTTAGAAACATTGTTGCTGGAGACCTGGTATCTCAACTTGTCGTGATTTTCTAATCTTAGATCTACTAAATCAGTAGACACATCTGACGTCCTGACACAGATGTTTAACCCAGCAATGAAAGAAATCAAAACCTAAAAAAATGGCTTCGTTGACTATTTTAAGTGCCATCAAGAATGTAATACACTTAGAGGAGAATACATTCTTTTGACTTACCCTGAGAACAACATTTGCGTATTATCCCTGTTTTTTTTATACTCGGTAAACAGATAAGCATAATCAAACCACATCACCATCACAAATGGAAAGAGATTTTTTTATTGACTAAAGACCTACGCTAAAAGTACTTAAAATGACAATTGGAACGAACTGATAACCAACAATCAATCACATACGCAATCTAAATTACTCTTTGAAATAATTACTCGCGCTTCTGACGAAGAAACAAAAACTTCGCTTTTGCAGTTGGATATGATAAAATAGCTCGAAAACCCAATGTTAGTAATGCACGCGATATGAGGAATGCAATGATGAACAACGTTTCAAAAAAAGCAGTAGGCTCACAGCTAGTACGTATAGTATTGAAAAGGACCGCAAATCACAAAACAACAGTGTTGAAACCACAGCTTCCATTCGCACAACTGGTGGAAAAAATTGCCAAGAAGACATCATTCGAACACACATTAATTGACGCAAAAACATTACATATTCACCACTTCAACAACAATAAATAATAGAACTACAGATTTTGATAACCTCAGAGCAGATTATATGAGAACTATGGAACAAAACATAGCATATTATCTAAGTAGTCAGAAAACACAACAGCTCAATCTGACAACAGAAACACACAGCGTTGCCGAAGAACAATTATTAAAACAAAAGCTTCGGTTTACTTCTTGAACTTAACCATGATACACAAGTTGATTATTTTAACTACTCTCAAGAATGTAATACACTTATAAAAAATTTCTTTCCTTGGATTTCCCCTTGGAAAAACCTTTGGGTTTTATCCCTCGCTTTTTATACTCCACGAACAGATAATGGTAATTGAACTACACCACCACCACAGGTAGAAAAAAGTTTTCTAATTGATTAAGGAGCTACTCTGAATGTAATATCAAATGACACTTGGGACGAATTAAAAGGGTGTCACAAACTCGAAATAAAGGAATCTAAGTTTCTTCTCTCAGCAGCAACTAATACTTAATTACAATCTAAAGGAAAAGTCTGAATTTATGCCTTGATGGCACCAAAGTCGGAGATATCAGTCTACAAAGTTCACATTATTTTTTTTGTATCAAACAAAAAATTCAAGATTCCTAGAAAAGCATGTGGACTCAGTTAATTGCACAGCACTAAAATTACTCAAAAAAATTAAAACAAAGACATCTGAGTTTTTTATTCTATTTAATCATCACCCTGATACAATCAACATTTCCAAACCTTTGGAGATCACAATTTATGTTTTCAATCTCTGGAACACCGTATTTTGACATGCTCTCCTACATTCTAATACTTAATTAAAATCTAAAGGAAAAGTAAATCTGAATTTATGCCTCGATGGCACCAAAGTCGGAGATATCAGTCTACAAAGTTCACATTAATTTTTTTTGTATCAATCCAAAAAAATTCAAGATTACTAGAAAAGCATGTGGACTCAGTTAATTGCACAGCACTAAAATTACTCAAAAAAAATTAAAACAAAGACATCTGAGTTTTTTATTCTATTTAACCGTCACCCTGATACAATCAACATTTCCAAACCTTTGGAGATCGCAATTTATGTTTTCAATCTCTGGAACACCGTATTTTGACATGCTCTCCTACATTCTATTAAAGTTAAAGATCTTATCCCAACGGTACTTTTAACCAATATGGAAAAACATATTTTTTTCCATAATGGACATAACTAATTTTGCGTATCAATTTAATTTTTTTTCACAGATAAAAATCCAAAAACCTCTTAACCACCCACTAACACTAACAAGTGGACTAATTGGTTTTGCACAACAAGAAAGATCAGTAACTAGTTAACAAACCAAAAAATGTTGCGTTGAGAAAAGCAAAGAATTAATGGACGACTACTTGACTAATTGAAAAATGACTAACTCACAGAACATCAGAAACACTGAAAAGGGTAAAAATTCTTCCACTTAAAGCAAACATAGTTTTCGGTAAACAATGTGCTGTAATCAAGCCTCTACAATTAAAAATGCTTGTAAAAAATCTACTCAATATATTAGCTCACTTTAGTATAATTGCTCCAGTAAACACTAACTCCATAACTACAGGGAACACCTTCATTAATCCAGTAAAATTTCGCAAGAAAAGAGAGTCACCAAAAATTGTCCTAGACGACCGTCATAAAAACGAAGTGAGTGACAAAAAAGGCGAAATGAGCGAAGCCAAATTATTTTCAATTGAATTAGAGGACCTCTTTACTCAGTAGCCAATACGAAAAGCGCCTATAAACCAATGCCTTTCAATAAACCTCCACGACGATTAAAAAACTTTGTAATTGCAGGAAAAAAATATAGCTTTGAACGCCTTTTCTACCTTATTTCAACCAGCCTAGCCGTTTTGTCATCGACTATGAGCAACATTTTGAATCCACTCATCCGCAAAACTAAAGTAATCACATATTTAGACGTCCTCTTTGCCAAAAGCAAAATCACAGACACAATGTTAAAAGCGCTCAAAGATTATCACAATTGCTCTGAAACGAAAACCTTGAATTCCCCAGATAAATCTTTTTCTTTTTAGAATCAGTGAACATTCTTGGCCCCAAAACAAAAAATCATACGTACACAAAAAAATCGAAGATTGATGGTTTTCTCCAACTGCAACATTTAAAAGTCAAGAACGAAATCTAAAAATCACATTGGATTTCGCACATAAATCTACAAGTATATTTATAACATAGAGGTTATCCTTAGACCATATTGCTGACAACTCAGAGATTCAGATTATTTTTAATGGACCCGAGGGTTATAACGGTCCTAGGATAAAAATGAAAAGGAATTAACAGATAGAACCTTACGTCCCAAACGCAGATCAGCCCTTCCGTATACAACGCGATGCCCTGAATTACGGTATAGTCTCAGCTCTATTACAAAAAAATAATTTTGGAAAACTGCAACTAATTTGCGCAAACTCCCGTTTATTTTTCCGCAGACTTTCAACCATACTATGAGAATGCTCCGCAATCATTTAGGCATTTTCCGAAAAAGAATTTTGAATACAAGGGTCAAAACACCCTGTTTACACCTTTCTTGTTTACACAAAAATTAAAACAAATCATTGAGTTTACAAATTTTATCTCATTACAATGGAATTTCCGAATTTACTTTTTTGAACAGAAGGCAGAACCTCCACTTTTGACGCACAAACAACACACTTCTCCCCTACCCTGTCACTACTCTGTCGCAAGAGAAAATGTCAGAAAAGTATCTTTAAACTGAAGGAACGATTCATCACATTTACCTGTATACATACAGAAACAAAAAAATTATTTCAACAGCTAAAAAACAACAAGTTTTTAAATGTATCTTATACGGAATATTCTACCAAAATCACATCAAGAAGGAAAATTCAAAATCAATTAAATTCTAGACCCTTAAACTCTAAAATTAAAACAAAGGAATATCCAGTTCTTCAAAACTAGGATTTTATTTCAAAAATGAAATTGACAAAAATTTCTCCCACTGACTGTCCAACCAGCAGATTGAGCTGAATTGATTAAAAAACTGAATTAATATTTTCAGCAATTGTTGTATTCAAACCAAAAAAACCAAAATTTGTACTTAATTCCTCTCAGAACCAACTGAAATTGCAGAACAACTTTTGATTGACGCACAACAACCAGACCCAAGTTTCCGCCAGATTTTATTTTTTGAAGTACGTGCAAAACTTGGTCAATCACTCCAACACTCTCAATAAGAACAAGAAAAAACTATTGCAATACTAACGCTTTAGCCATTTTATGAGTCAAAGCAACTTTCGTATTTCTTACAAGAAACAACATCACAAAAAATTGTTTGACCAGCACATTATTATTAACCGCTTTTTTGAAAAGCACAAGCTAATGATTTTCAGACCGCCTGAGAAAACTTGAAACCGTAGAGAACACAATCTCAAAACATGGGTTGCAGTACTTACACAATTTTGCTTAGAAAACAAGACTAGCAAATTAATGCTAAACTATTTATTGGCCCCATAGCAGCTATTCCTAGAGGTTTTTACCATGTTTCAACCATCGCATCTCAATGGACACGAAATGTCAAATTATACTTGCTTCAAAAGGCAGCTCATGCAATTTTTTTAATAGTAGATATGTTTTACAGTCTACGTCGTGTTACAATCATCAGCTAAAAATGATGCAGCTAATCCCCAAAATGTACTGTACGATCACGCAATCCCCAAATTCCGAATTCCTAATGTTCTAGTGACGGATAATGAAAGTAAATACTTTGTTAATGAAATTACCCATTTTTGTTGTAGATACAGGGTACAATTCAAATCACGCTGGCCTTACGTTCCGTGGTCTAATTGTTTACTTGACAGTAGCAAAAGAAAACTAAAAACGTCTTTACGCACATTAGAAGCCATCTCATAAACTCATAAATTCTTACAATTATGGGACAATTACCGTATAAATTTATCGGGCATAAAACCGAAAGGATCAATAAGGTTTCATTTATCTTCCACTACAGATAATGCGGGAAATTGCAAATCAACAGAAAACTCAGCATCAATTTAAATTCAGAAACTTACTCGTACAGATAATCTGTGTCATCACCCCCAAAATAAAAATATTACAGAGGGAAACCTTTGCATCTTGGTTCTTTTACCAAGAAAAGACACATATTGATGTCTATAATGAAATTCTTGCAAAGTTTGTAAACCAGAAAAAAACGTCTCAGTTCATTTATTAATAGCAGTTTTGGCAAAACTCAACAATCAACATTTTAACCCATGTGTCCTCATAGTTAACAAAACTCTACAACTTGCTATCTCAAAGAAGTTACAACCATAAAATTTGGATGATAAAAGATACTAGAAGCCCACACATTTGTTACGAATAAATCTAAAAGACTTTTTGGCTAAACAAACAGTTCTCCGTAGAAATGTACGCTATTATCTCAAAGAGAATTTGTTCAAGATCATATGGAGAAACATTTTTCAAAGACTACCACCATAAAACCAATTTTCATAAACTAAGCATAAACTAAAGGCATTTTTTATCATTTTTTCTTATAATTTTCTAGATCTTTTTCACTAAAACAATTTTGTCCAAACGGAATCTCCGCTTGCAGTCATCTAAGTGAGTACCCCACATATAACTCTTCTAACTATTATCGTTCCATCAAGTAACCTAAAGCGCATATGTTTTTGTAATATTTGTCCAGATTTTTGGCAAAGTCGATGATAACATTTACTAATTTTCCTTTCAAAACAAACATCAGCGCTCCAACAGTGTCCGAAGCAAGAAAGTGTTCATACATTGACGCAACCAAACGATCCAACCCCAAAAAGTCTTCATTTAAACATTTTAATAAAAAATGCACAAGCTCGAGAAACAGAAGAACACCCCTACTAAGTCATTACTTCTAGCAAATCTACAGATACACCTCGTCCTACAGATAAATTTACCCAATTTTACCCCTCAGTAAGTACCATTTTAACCGCACCTCCTACAATTAAACACCCAAATTTTATTGCCAAACACAGGTTTGCGAAACACTCTTTTAATACCACTGCAAACCGAGCACCACAAACAAATCTGTTGAACTATTCTAATTTTTCACCTTTTTTTTACGACACCAAATAATATTGCAAACACATCAAAATCTTAATGTAGCACAACCTGTACACAGATTTGTTTACAAGAAACAAAACTCAACGGAGTATTAGACCTATCTTTAACGACTCATCTGACTCGGAGTCAATATCCATACAATTTTCTTCGCCAACTCCTTCGCAAATATTTTATGATCCTTTTAAAAATTCGGAAGAACCTGTCTCAAATAAAGAAACATTTATTTCAAAAGCTGAGTGGAACCACTTATGCAGGTGTTAACTGCCACTCAGTTTCCATGGAACTCCGCCATTATTTACACTAAGCTCAAATTCACTAAAGCTTCGCAATGATTAGAACTCTCATCAGTGTCCTGATGAACAACGTGACACAACACGTGCTTACCCTAGCCATTTTGGAGTTGGTTAAAAAATCTTAGGTTCTCCACACGTGCTGTTCGATATCCATATCAACAGGGAAGAATCACAACCTATTAAAACAACCTAAAAACAACTATATTTAGAGGAACAAGTAATTCATCACCATTTATTTGTCAAGAAATCCACTATAAAAATGTTCGGCACATAGAAAACACACCAGCCGGATAACTGATATTTTTTTAACCTCAATAAAACTTTCTTAGGTTGTGACAAAACATACAACCATAGAAGACACAAACTCAAGACAAGAGTAGCAGTCCTTAAACAGTTTTGCTTAGAAGGCGAGATTATTAAACCACCGCATCTCAATGGACACAACATGTTAAGATATACCTGCTTCAGAAGGGAGCTCATGCAATTTTTTTCAGTTCATTTATTAAAAGTCGTTTGGGCCCAACCCAACAATTCAACAAATTAACTCATATGTCCTCATGATTAATAAATATCAACAACTTGCTATCTCAAAAAATTACAACCATAACATTTGGGTCATACAAGATACTAGAAACCCACATATTGTTTACGAAAAAATCTACAAGACTTTTAGCTAAACAAACAATTCGCAGTACAACAAAAAATTGTCCCCTACTATCCAGAAGAATTTTTTTATTCAAGCTCACATGGAAAAAATTTTTTAGGATAACTCTTTTCGACGACTACAATAACGAAAACGGACCTACACAAAAATGAAGTCATTCTTGTTTAATCTAGACGCACCTGACTTACCATCAAATTCACAAAGAGAGTCCTTTTCCGGATCTACAGATTTGTCTAGACCAACTTATACAAACTCGGCGGACTATAATAACCAATAGCCACGTTTACGCCAACAACATAGGAAGGGCTACCGAGAATGTATACCCCAGTCTAAGTTGTTTGCATCAGGAACAACAACTAACTAATGCACTCAAATACAAACTACAATTTTGTAAAATCCCTACTTTCTCGCAGTATTCATCCAAACACAATTAAGTTTAAAACTGAAAAGACCCCATAAGTAGAAACCCTGGGACAGTACAAAAAAAGTTCTTCAAGCAGGGGCACGAACTTTTATAAATATTTCACCTTCTACTAACTGATACAATTAACATTCAAGGGGGTAACTTACAATACAAATACCCCACAACACTTTTTTTTGGGCAAAAATTCTCCTGCTATCTTAGCCGAACGACAATATCTCCACCATACGAAAAAGCAAAAAGTAAGAAAAGCGGGGCATTCACCGAGAAAAAAATAGCCGAAGAAAAATAATCAAAACTAAGTTAAAACAGGCCCATGCATTGGTATGGGGAAATTCCCAACTTCAATATAATAATTGGACATGTAACGTCTAATTTTTCTACCCACAGGAAATGTAGAAGCTCGAAACAGTTCGAAAAAAATCATTCAAAAGTCTTTCTTTAGTTGTATTCAGTTGTCTCTCTTCTCTTTCTTTCTTAGAAAACAAACTCTCTCTCTCTCTCTCTCTCTCTCTCTCTCTCCCTTCTCAATACTAACTCACAGTTTCTTACTGTAACCTCTTCACAAATCTAAGAGTAGCTTCTCTCAAATCTATCTTTAACTCTCTGACTTTCTTCCTTTATTCTAACGCTAACTCTCTTCAAATTTCTCTTTCTAAAGCAAAATCTAAGTAACTCTCCTGCAAATGCTGAAGGATTGCCACAACACATTTCGTTAATTTTTGTGACAGATCCATATTTCAAAACCTGGGAGAGTACAGCCAACATATCGGTTTTAGAGCAGGGCCTCTTCATATTACAAATGAAACCTTGCTCTCAGCAGCAAGTGTAATATAGCTACAGCAGCCGCCGAGCACAGCCTCAACAATTAATTGCCTTCATCTCAGAGCAGCTCAAGCTTCCTTTCAAAACCAATTTTCAGTCAAAAAATTGAACCCCCCAAATTGAATAGTGCTCTAGATGTTCACATTACCATTCACCAAACAATAGAAATTTTCTACCAAAGAACCAAGTACACAGAAACTTTTGGACAAATCACAATTGTTAAAACTAAGCAAATCAGTTTTCTTTGGTTTTTGTAAACATAGATCACATATTATTTTCAGTTTGTTCTGGATTTTTCTCCTATTTCAGAAATTTTTACAAGGAAGGTATCGCAATACTTTATCTACTAATTTATATTCCTCAATCAAATCTGAAAATATCAGAATTACTTTACACAGATTAGTGGACATTCTTAATACAACTATAAAGTTCTTAAATTTTATTGCCCAGTTCCAACTGAAATGAACCCTCCGAAGCACATACTAATATATCTTTCGAGGGAAAGGAGCTTAAACTAAGAGAACATTTAGCTTTTTTTCTTCTTATTTTCTAGGTCTTATTCACTACCACAATTTTGTTCAGCCGGAATCTCCGTTCGGAGCCATCCAATTGAGTGTCCCCCATTTAACTCTTATAATTATTATCATTCCATCAAGTAACCATAAGCGAATATGTTATTGAAATATTTGTCCTGACGTTTGGCAATGCCGATGTTAACATTTACTAATTTTCCTTTGGAAACATACATCAGCTTTCCAGCAGTCAACGAAGCAGCAAGGTGTTCATTCATTGATGCAACCAAACAATTTTACCCCAAAAAGTCAAAATTTAAACAATTTACTAAAAAATACACATGCTCGAGAAAGAGAGGAACACCCTTACCCAGTCATTACTTCTAGCAAATCTACAGATACACCTCGTCCTGAAGGAAAATTTAGCCCATTTTACCCCTCAGTCAGTACTTTTTAACCGCACCTCCTACAATTAAACACACACAATTTTGCAAAACAGTTTTGTAAAACACTCTTTTAATACCACTCCGAAGGGAGCATCACGAACAAATCTGTTGACTTATTCAATCTTTTCACATTTTTTGACGACACCAAATAAATTTGCAAACACACTAAAAATTTAACGTAGCCCAACCGGTAAACTGTGTGTAAGCAAGAAACAAAACTCAACAGAGTATTTGACCCATCTTTAACAACTTGTCGGACTCAGAGTCACTATCCCCACAATTTTCTTCGCCAACTCTTTCGCGAATAGCAAATGATATTTTTAAATTTGCGGAAGGACCTGTCTCAAATAAAAAAAGATTAATATTGAAAGCTGAGTAGAACCACTTATACAAGTGTTAACTCTCAATCAGTTTCCACGGAACTCCGCCAATATTTACACTAAGCTCAACTTCACTAAAGCTTCGCAAAGAACAGCACTCTCATCAGTGTATTGGTAAACAACCTGACACAACACGTGCTCATCAAAACCATTTTGAAGTTATTAAAAAAATTTAAGTTCCCAACCCGGCTTTTTTGATAACCATACTAACAGGGAAGAATCTCAAACCTATTTAGGCCACCTAAAAACTAACTATATTTGGAGCAACAACTAATTCATCGTCATTTATTTGTCAAGAGATCAACTATAAAATTGTACATGGAAAACACAGCGAGATAATTAATATTCTATAACCCTCAATAGGATTTTCATAGGTTGTGAGAAAACGTACAACCATAGAAGACACAACCTCAAAACAAGGGTAGCAGTCCTTAAACAGTTTTGCTTAGAAAGCGAGACCAGCAAATTAATGCCAAAGTTTTTATTGACTCACAGCATCCATTCCTAGAGGTGTTTATCATGTTTCAACGGCTGCATCGCAATGGACAAAAAGAGTCAAGTTGTACCTGCTTCAGAAGGCAATTCATGCAACTCTTTTCAGTTCATTTAATAACACTCGTTTGGGTACAATCAAACAATTCAACAAATTATCTCATGTGTCCTCATAGTTAACAAAATTCTCAAAGAAATTCCACAAAGTGCTCTCTCAAAGCTATCTCATAGTTAACAAAATTCCACAAAGTGCTATCTCAAAGAAAGTGCTGACCTTCACAAAATAGAAATCTTTCCCTTTTAATCTAGACGGACCACACTTACCATCAAATACACAGACAGAATCTTTTTCCCAATCTACAGACCTGACTAGACCAACCAAAACAACCTCGGCGGACTACAATTACCGATAGGCACCTTTACGAGGACAACTTGGGAAGACTACAGATAATGTGTACCAGAGTCTTGTACCAAGTTCTTTTTGCTTCAGGAGCAGCAACCAACTAATGCACTCAAACACAAACTACAATTTTATAAAATCCCTACTTTCTCGCAGTATTCATCCAAACACAATTAAGTTTAAAACTGAAAAGACCCCATAAGTAGAAACCCTGGGACAGTACAAAAAAAGTTCTTCAAACAGGGGCACGAACTTGTGTAGCTAGTTCACCCTCTACTAATTGATACAATTACCCTTCAAGTGGGTAACTTACAAAACAAATACCCCACAACACCTCCTTTTGGTCAAAAACTCTCCTGTTATCTCAGTCGAGCCACAATATCTCCACCATACAAAAAAGCAAAAAGGAAGAAGACCGGGGCATTCACCGAGGGAAAAAATAGCCGAAAAAAAGTAATCAAAACTAAGTTGAAAACAAGCCCATGCATTGGTATGGGGAAATTCCCAACTTCAATTTTATAATTGGAAATGATACTTCTAAATTTTTTACTCACTGGTATTGTATAAGCTGGAAACAGTTCGATAAAAACCATTTAAAATCTTTCTTTAGTTGCATTCACTTGCCTCTCTTCTCTTTCTTTCTTTGAAAACAAATTCTCTCTCTTCTCAATACTAACTCTCCGTCTTTAACTGTAACGTCTTCACAAATCTAACAGTAACTTCTCTCAAATCTATCTTTAACTCCTGATTTTCTTCTTTAATTCTAACGCTAACTCTCTTCAATTTTTTCTTTCGAAAGCAAAATCTAAGAAAACCTCCTGGAAATGCTAATAGATTGCCACAACAAATTTCGTTCATTTTTGTGCCAGAACCTTAATTCAAAACCTGGCAGAGTACAGCCAACATATTGGTTTTGGAGCAGGGCCTCTTCATATTACAAATGAAATCTTGCTCTCAGTAGTGTGTAATACAGCTGTAATACAGCTGTAATACAGTGTGTAATACAGCAGAAGTGTAATACAGCTACAGCAGCCGCCGAGCACAACCTAAAAAGAGTTGTCTTCAACTCATAGCAGCTAAATTTCCCTTTCAAAACAAGTTTTTAGTCAAAAATATGAAAAACACGCCCAAATTGGACAGTGCTACAGATATTCACATTAACATTCAGCAAACAATAGAAATAATATTCAAAGGAACCACGTACGCAGAAACTTTTGGAAAAATCACAATTGTTAAAACTAAGCAAATCATGTTTCTTTCCTTTCTTTAAACGTAGATCACATATTATATTCAGTTTGCTCTGGATTTGTCTCCTATATCAGAAACTTTCGCAAATAATGTATCGCACTACTTTATTTACCAACTTATACTCCTAAAGCAACTCTGAGAGTCTCAGAATTACTTTACACAGATTAGTGGACATATTGTAAAACAACTTTAAAGATCTTAAAATTTAATGCCCCGTTCCAACTCAAATGAACCTTCCGAAGCACATACTAGTACGTCTTTTGAGGGAAAGGAGCTTCCACTAAGGGAAATTTTAGCATTTTTTCTGATTTTCTAGATCTTTTTCAAAAACACAATTTTGTACAACCGGAATCTCCGTTCTCAGCCATCCAAGTGAGTTTCCCCCATTTAATTCTTCAAATTATTACCATTCCATCAAGTAACCATAAACGCATATGTTATTGTAATATTTGTCCAGATGTTTGGCAAAGTCGAAGTTAACATTTACTAATTTTCCATTCAAAACAAACATCAGCGCTCCAGCAGTCACAAAGCAGCAAAGTGTTCATACATTGACGCAACAACAGAATCCAACCCAAAAAAGTCATCATATAAATTTTAATGAAGAAAACAGAAGAACACACTTACTCAGTCATTACTTCTAACAAATCTACAGATACATCTCGCCCTACTAGAACTTACCCCATTTTTGCACTCAGTCAGTACTACTTTAACGGCACCACCTACAAGTAAACAAACAAAATTTATTGCAAAACACAGGTTTGCAAAAAACTCTTTTAATAACACTCCAAAGCGAGCACCACAAACAAATCTGTTGAAATATTCAAACTTTTCACATTTTTTGGCGACACCAAATAATTTCGCAAACACCTCAAAAACTCAAAATAGTAAAATCGGTACACAGTGTGAAACAAAACTCAACAGAATATTAGACCTATCTATAACAACTCATCTGACTCAGAGTCATTATCCAAACAATTTTCTTCGCCAACTTCTTCGCAAATATTGAATGATCCTTTTTAAACTTGGGAAGGACCTGTCTGAAATAAAGAAGGATTAATTTTGAAAGCTGAGTGGAACCACTTATACAGGTGTTAACTGCCACTCAATTTCCACGGAACTCCGCCAATGTTTACACTAAACTCAAATTCACTAAAGCTTCGCAAAGATCAGCACTCTCATCAGTGTATTGGTAAACAACGTGACACAACACGTGCTTACCTTAGCCATTTTGGAGTTATTAAAAAACTTAAGTTCCCAACCCGGCCTGTTTGATAACCATACCAAAAAGGAAGAATCGCAAGCAACCTATTTAAACAACCTAACAGACAACTATAATTAGAGCAACATCTAATTCTTTGTCATTTATTTGTCAGGAGAACCACTATAAAAATGTACATGGAAAACACAGCCGGATAAATGATATTCTATGACCCTCAATAGGATTTTCTTAGGTTGTGAGAAATCGTACAAACATAGAAGACACAACCTCAAAACAAGGTTAGCAGTACTTAAACTCTTACAGGACAACTCTTACAGGGCAACTCTTACAGTGCAAATTCAGTCAGGGGGGCTAATTCCTGAAAAGTCATCCCATTGCAGCCCATTGCAGCGCACTCTTACATGGCACTTTTAGTCAGGGGGTAATTCCTGAAAAGTCCTCCCATTGCAGCCCATTTCAGTCACTCTTACATGGCAATTTCAGTCAGGGGGGTAATTCCTGAAAAGTACTCCCATTGCAGCCCATTGCAGCCCACTCTTACATGGCAAATTCTGTCAGGGGGCATTTCCTGAAAAGTCCTCCCATTGCAGCCCATTGCAGCCTACTCTTACATTAAAATTTCAGTCAGGGGGTGATTCCTGAAAAGTCCTCCCATTGCAGCCCATTGCAGCCACTCCTACATGGCAATTTCAGTCAGGGGGGAAATTAATGAAAAGTCCTCCCATTGCAGCCCATTGCAGCACGGTCTTAAATGGCAATTTCAGTCAGGGGGTTAATTCCCGAAAAGTCCTCCATTGCAGCCCATTGCAGCCCACTCTTACATTGCAATTTCAGTCAGGGGGTGATTCCTGAAAATTCCTCCCATTGAAGCCCATTGCAGCCCACTCCTATATGGCAATTTGAGTCAGGAGGGTAATTCCTGAAAAGTCCTCCCATTGCAGCCCATTGCAGCCACTCCTACATGGCAATTTCAGTCAGGGGGGAAATTCATGAAAAGTCCTCCCATTGCAGACCATTGCAGCCCACTCTTACATGGCAAATTCAGTCAGGGGGTATTTCCTGAAAAGTCCTCCCATTGCGGCCCATTGCAGCCTACTCTTACATGGCAATTTTAGTAAGGGGGATAATTCCTGAAAAGTCCTCCCATTGCAGCCCATTGCAGCCACTCCTACATGGCAATTTCAGTCAGGGGGGAAATTAATGAAAAGTCCTCCCATTGCAGCCCATTGCAGCACGGTCTTAAATGGCAATTTCAGTCAGGGGGTTAATTCCCGAAAAGTCCTCCATTGCAGCCCATTGCAGCCCACTCTTACATTGCAATTTCAGTCAGGGGGTGATTCCTGAAAATTCCTCCCATTGAAGCCCATTGCAGCCCACTCCTATATGGCAATTTGAGTCAGGAGGGTAATTCCTGAAAAGTCCTCCCATTGCAGCCCATTGCAGCCACTCCTACATGGCAATTTCAGTCAGGGGGGAAATTCATGAAAAGTCCTCCCATTGCAGACCATTGCAGCCCACTCTTACATGGCAAATTCAGTCAGGGGGTATTTCCTGAAAAGTCCTCCCATTGCGGCCCATTGCAGCCTACTCTTACATGGCAATTTTAGTAAGGGGGATAATTCCTGAAAAGTCCTCCCATTGCAGCCCATTGCAGCCCACTCTTACATGGCAATCTCAGTCAGGGGGTAATTCCTGAAAAGTTCTCCCATTGCAGCCCATTGCTGCACACTCTTACATGCAATTTTAGTCAGGGGGGGGGGTAATTTCTGAAATTTCCTCCCAATGCAGCCTATTGCAGCCCGCTCTTACATGGCAATTTTAGTCAGGGTGGTAATTAATGAAAAGTCCTCCCATTGCAGCCCATTGCAGCACGGTCTTAAATGGCAATTTCAGTCAGGGGGGTTAATTCCCGAAAAGTCCTCCATTGCAGCCCATTGCAGCCCACTCGTACATTGCAATTTCAGTCAGGGGGTGATTCCTGAAAATTCCTCCCATTGAAGCCCATTGCAGCCCACTCTTACTGGCAATTTCAGTCAGAGGGGGGCTAATTCCTCAAAAATCCTCCCATTGCAGCCCATTGCAGCCCACTGCCATATGGCAATTTGAGTCAGGAGGGTTATTCCTGAAAAGTCCTCCCATTGCAGCCCATTGCAGCCACTCCTACATGGCAATTTCAGTTAGGGGGGAAATTCATGAAAAGTCCTCCCATTGCAGACCATTGCAGCCCACTCTTACATGGCAAATTCAGTCAGGGGGTATTTCCTGAAAAGTCCTCCCATTGCAGCCCATTGCAGCCCACTCTTACATGGCAATCTCAGTCAGGGGGTAATTCCTGAAAAGTTCTCCCATTGCAGCCCATTGCTGCACACTCTTACATGCAATTTAAGTCAGGGGGGGTAATTTCTGAAATTTCCTCCCATTGCAGCCTATTGCAGCCCGCTCTTACATGGCAATTTTAGTCAGGGTGGTAATTAATGAAAAGTCCTCCCATTGCAGCCCATTGCAGCACAGTCTTAAATGGCAATTTCAGTCAGGGGGGTTAATTCCTGAAAAGTCCTCCCATTGCAGCCCATTGCAGCCCACTCGTACATGGCAATTTTAGTCAGGGGGTAATTCCTGAAAAGTCCTCCCATTGCAGCCCGTTGCAGCCCACTCATACATGGCAATTTTAGTCAGGGGGTAATTCCTGAAAAGTCCTCCCATTGCAGCCCGTTGCAGCCCACTCTTACATGTCTTACATGGCAATTTCAGTCAGGGGGAGTAATTCCTATAAAGTCCTCCCATTGCAGCCCATTACAGCCCACTCTTACATGGCAATTTTAGTCAAGGGGTAATTCCTGAAAAATCCTCCCATTGCAGCCCATTGCAGCCCACGCTTACATGGCAATTTCAGTCAGGGGGTAATTCCTGAAAAATCCTCCCATTGCAGCCCATTGCAGCCCACTCTTACATGCAATTTCAGTCAGGGGGGGGGGGTAATTTCTTAAAATTCCTCCCATTGCAGCCCATTGCAGCCCACTCTTACATGCCGATTTTAGTCAGGGGGTAATTCCTGAAAAGTCCTCCAATTCAGCCCTTTGCAGCCCACTCTTACATGGCAATTTCAGTCAGGGGGTAATTCCTGAAAAGTCCTCCCATTGCAGCCCATTGCAGCCCACTCTTACATGGCGATTTCAGTCAGGGGGGTAATTCCTGAAAAGTCCTCCCATTGCAGCACAACTCTTACATCATTTTACCCCCTCTGAACAAATTACCCCCCGCACTCTTACATCAATTTGCCCTCCATAGACAAATCCCCCCCCCCCCACTCTTACATCAAAATGGGAGGATTTTAGGGAGGACTTTCGACCCGGGTCATTTGTTGGGTTATTTGTTTCAGGTGAGCGACGTCGAGTCAGGGGCAATACAAGTGAACGGTATCAGAGGGTACAAAAGGTTGATCCCATGTGGCGTGAGCGGAGTGTGCAGGATAAGTGGCCAGCTAAGATTTGAATGTCCATGTCCTAATAGCGCTCCGTATTGCCACTCACCTAGCATGAAGAATACAGATTTCACTTGCCAAACAGCCTGGCCAGGAGATGGATTCGTTGCAGTACAGAATTGAATGATTTCCTGGGGAACAAAGCAAATAATCCACAAACAAAACTGGCCAACTCTTGTAGAGTGACTAAAGGAAATGTTTTCCAACTTGGGGATGGGTGTGGGGCTGATCCTAAATAAACTGCTCAAATTAGCTCTAGGTTGGTGGGGTGGGTTGTAAAAAATTATTAAAAAAGTATTTTACGGCTTTCAGAGCTTCTCCTGCGTTCCAATTGAAGAAATGAAACCTGAGGAAAGTTGTTGCATTCTTACGTAACTTTAACGTCATCTTTAGATACATCCGCATACGAAACGGTGGAGTGAATGACAGCAAAGTAGTGTTCAACGCGGATAAAAATCTAATGAGAAATAAAGAAAATAATTTTGCTCGGATTTATTGAAAATTTGCGAAAAAGAGGCTACTTTTAAGTAGAATTTGATAGCAATAGAACAATTTGATTAACTTTTAAAGAAAGTTGCGCAGGCTATGTCTCGGTCGAATTGATGTATGTGTTACTATTTAAATAGTAACACATACATCAATTGCCCAGTTTCCCAGCTCTGAGAATTTTTGGGGTTCGTTAATTGGTGGTATTGCCACCTCAACTGCATGCTGTAGATATTTCTCCTATTATTTGCTACGGCTATTTGCTATCTTAGTATAGATACAAAGACGATACGAAGTATTAGATCTGTATACAAACACCCACTTAAGTTTACTCAGAAAAAGAAGTGTTTATTTTTCCAAAATTTTCTAAAAAATGGAGAATTAATTATGCGAGGCGGGCTTTTTTCTTCAGTCTCACGTTTTTACTTTTTGTTTGAGCATCTTAGATAAAAAACTGCATGTTGTAGCTCCTATCGTTTACTTTTTATTCTGAAAAAAAAATCAATTTTTCAATCAGTTTGGAAAAGGGGGCACAATATAAAGTTTCGATGGAAAAATTGGAACAGAGGGAAAACATTCGTTTTTGTGCGAAAAAAAAACAAATTCATTAAATTTGGCGTTTTGTGGAATCGACAGGACAAAACGTGTCTCAAATTTTCACGAAGCATATATTTTTTCAACGATCGAGTTTAGTTAGGCAGAACCTGAAAATAGGTTACTTGTATCGTGGAAAGGGATTAAATTTTGTCACGAGTATTCAAAAATAATTATCTATCATATTGAGCATGTAATTATTCTAAAACTATTTTGCCGAATTTTAATAATAATTAATTGAAATCAAATTCTGAAATTAAAATCAAATAAATTTCTGAATTCAATGATTAGATTCAGTAACTGAGGGAATTGAAAACGTGGAACTGAGAAACTTGTAGTGAGAACCATGGCAACTTATTGCGGTGAAACGAGTGACGAAAGATTGTCGCAGGTTTCATTATAGTGCTTTGTGTACAATGGTGGCACATCTAACCAATTTTGAGGAAATTTTGAATTAAGTTAGCGTACAGTTGATTGTTTCCACACACGTTTAGAACTGTAATCTTAAAAAGTGGGTGTGTCGTGAGAAACCAAAACAGAAGCAACTATGTATAATCAATTTTTGGCCCTTGGCCACGTAACGGACCATCGATCGGGAAACGTTTCACTGGCCAACTGTGACATTTTTAAAAATCAATTCACTACTTAGATTTTAGCTAAATCCAAATTCCATTGCAGGCAAAAATTTTGCCATCATCAAAACTAAAAGCGAAGTATCTGACCAAAAACTACAAAAACGAGAGATTCAATTTGTTCTCCTTTCTTGAAAAGGGAAACATGAAACAACCTTTTCTTGGTTGTTGATGTATCTTGTATTTATGAATAATTTTGATATTTTCTGGATTTATCAGAGTCTTTTTCAGCTAAAATATTAGAAAAATCCGTGGTATGCATCTTACGTAGAAAGAATACGAAACATGATTTTTAAAATTTGAATGACAATTGGAATTTCTTTACTTTCCTTTAAATCTTTTTTAAAATCTTAAAAATCTCATGATGTAAATTGTATCATCCAGTTTTACTTTTCATTTCTCAATTTTCACAACTATCAAAACTTTTACTGGGGTTAAGATTCATTGAAAAAAGTAAAACAGACTAATAGAAACTTTGTTAAGAATAGAGAAACTTCCTTTAAATTCTAGATTCAAACCTCAATTCCCTTAAAACAGAAGATCACATCGTTTCAAGAGCTCTATAACTACAAAATCTCAGTGTTATAAAACGACAAACATATCCAAACGGAAACTGTTTTTAAACAAGACGAAGGCAAATTTATCGACTCCCTTTTTTCTCAAATACCCTCGCCTTTAATCTTTTCTTTTCCATAATATAGTGAATTTGTTTTTTGAACTGAAATGTCGAACCATTGATGAATTAAGAGGGAATGCAAACCAGAAACATTTCTATTAATTTTAAGTTAAAAAAAACATGGCTAGACTATTTTGCAACCATTGATTTTTTTCCAGAATCACCCAGCGTAAGGAAGTAGCAAACAATGCAACCTGAAAAATTCGTCGAAAAAGATTAAACAAATAGATGTCTAGTCAAATTAAAAATATGTAAAGTTTTTCTGCTATGAAGTTTTTATTCTCCAGTATCAGCAAAACTGATGACTTCCCGTAGAGGGATTAAATCAAGGTATCCATAATTTTTCTTAAAAGTTCCTCATTTTTTTGTGCTCGAAATGAAATTAATTGTTGGTAAGTTTTGTGATTTTTTAACATCAATGCCAATTTCCTAATGAAAAGAGTATCCTAAACATTGTGGTACTAAAATGATGTTGGTGCAAAAGATTTTAGATGTGAATTGAAAATAATATTAACGGTTCCCTCATTTTTAGGGGACCTGAGTTAAGAAAGTCCTGAGTTTTTAAAAGCTGCAAAATTTTAATGACAATTAGCTTTTATTAACCAGCGATAAACATACATTAGTTTGCAGACAATGTTCTGATCTGGCTACGAAATTCAGTTTGTTATTATTAGCATTATTGGAAGCAATAGACCAGTTTTGGAGGGCACATGAAAGAGTTCCGTCACTCCATTCCATCGTCAGTTTTCTGAGCTACTGCAACCTCTCTTTCTTTCATAATAACATATTTTTCGAATTTTTTCTTACATAATTTTTTATTATCGCTTAAAATGTAAGCAACAGTAACTACCTGTTTTCTCAATCTTTCATATTTTTGATTTGGCCAAAGAAAGCAGCTGCAACATTTTTTTGTTCAAGAAAGGAAACCAATATAAAAACTAGTTTTTGGATGACATAGTAGAAGCTACTCAAAAAGAGCATTTCATACTAATATAAAAACCAGTTTTTGGATGACATACTAGACGCTACTCAAAAAGAGCATTTCGTTTTTCTAGAACCTTGAAGCTTCTGATTTTTAATCATAATTTTTATCAGCAAAAAAGGTGAACTGATCCAAAAAGATTGTTTTCTTGATATTTTCTTCAATCACTCAAAACGAAATTAATTTCGAATTGACAGTAAAAAGTGATAAATCTGAGTTCCGCAAAATGACAAAGACATGCAACATAAAATTTTTTGAAAATGAAATTGAAATTGAAAGGATAATAAGTGGTTCTAAAAATGTCTGCCGACTTTTTGTGATGCTATGACGCACTCATTCTTAAGCATCAAAAAAATTATTCTTGTCCCCTAGTTAGAGGGATGAGACCAAGGTTTCATTACATTTTCTTCAACATTCTTAAATTTTTCTTACTCTAATACTTTTTTTTGCTCAACACATCATTGATTTGTGCTAATCCTAAAAATTGCAGGAGTGAAATGAATTTCCATGCAAACTAAAACGACTAGTAACGATGAAGTAGTTACTAAAGTTATTTAAAGGAATGAGACTCATGCAAAAAGTTTGAGGCCAACCTTTTGTCTGCCAAATACATTAGTTTGCAGACCAAAATGACTCGTGCGTTCATTTGTTTCATACTATATTATATGTGGACAAAAATTGATCTCCGTTTTAGAAATCCTTTCAAAGATTGGTTCAGCTCACTTTTATCGATTATTTTGTCAAATGTTCCAACTTCCCCTTTCTTTTAGAAAACTAGAGTTGGTCTCATTTGTTTGCTTAGATCCTCTGTAGAGCAAGCAACACCAACAACTAAATGACTTTTTAATCCTATACAATTTTAGAACAGTTAAAAAAAGAAATGTTGCACCTTGTTTTGATCTATATAGAATACAGAAAAAATCTGTCTTGATTCAAGTAATAGACGCTGAGATACGTCAAAAGTTTACTTAATTTTAGCTTAAATTTCCATTACTTTCCGTCACATTAGATTTTTTCATTTTCCCATTTTCTTAAATTAAATTTCAGTTTATATTCGAAAGGACTTTGTTTTCAATTGACTGTTTGTGAAGTTAAAGAAATTTATAAGAAACGATCAACATTTGCAGCTTCTGGCATTATTAGTTTTGTTGGGCTCAGTTATACTGAAGAATCAGTTTTAATTCGGTGCGTGCCCTCTTGTTCGAGTACTCTAACGGTTGCTCCAAAGTTCAGTATTTTGTGAACGAAAAGAGGTGAAAAAGGTTTTAAGTGCCACTTTGTTGTGAACCAACAATGGTTGAAATGCAAAGAATTGTTATCACTTTGCTTCATCGTTCCAGAAGAAACAGTTTCTTTAAAATTACTTATGACATTGTAGTTTTATTGGCATTATGGAATACTATTTAATTCTGTTTCATAGATTTTAGTTGCTTCTCAAGATTCTCTGTCTGACATGGCCTGAGACCAATCAGCTTTTTTTCTATTACAACGATTCAGAGAACTGAAATTATGATCGTCTGTTTACCTCCGTATCCCCACATCTCTGCAGGGTGTTAAATTTGTACTCATTTTCCATCCTAGCACAGAAGAGAGTGTGTTTCATTAAACAGTAATCATAAGTAACTCCTTTTCTGAAGTCGGATAGAAGTGTGTGGGAATATAATACTGGTGTACTGTAATGCGTAACATACTTATCAGGAAAGATGGGGAGGGGACACTTTCAGGTTTTTTTTATTTCTTTGTTGTTTACCAGATTGATATCATCATATCGCAAAAATATGCCCAATCATAGAATTGTACAATATTATTTTTATTACGAGGCTGAAAATTTTCTCTCAATAATAAAACAAGGCATGCTGTTCTTCTTGCCCATTTCTTTGTATTATAATAATATTGTTGGTTATGCAAGCTGGTTTTGTTCCAAAGTATAGTAAAAGAGCGCATAGAATTAAAGTTCGTTTATGCAAAAAAGTTTGAATACCCAAATTTTCAATATAATCAATTTTTTGTTAAATAGTGTTAGAGGTGGGTCAAAATTTTTTGACATTTAATTTTGTCATTTTGTGCCTCAATTCCAAAAATACCTGCATTACTCATTTCCTGCTGAAGAGTCCTCTATTCCCTGCTTTTTTAATAGGACAGGATGGTGACAAAATTCCAAACAGACGTGTGACTGATAGCAATTATACAGTACAGTAATGTACAAGCAGGCTTCATCTTGACTTATTTTCAAGTAAATCTAACTTTATCCTTATGATCAGATCATAGGTCATTTGGCTCAGGGATATTTCAATAAAATAGGTTATCAAAATTTTGGGGGCTTAAACAATTTGTTAGGGGCTAATAGCCACTGGGAGTTTCATAAAGCGTTTATGACTTTTGAGACAGCCCATTGATGTTCTCAATTGACCATACATAAGTTTGACTTCTCTCCGAAAAATAAGTTCACGACGAGCATGGTTTCTTGTCTTTTTAATTTCCTTCCGTGCTATTGTACTTCAATCTTCAGTTATTATTGCTTCCCACCCACAAGATGCGAAAAACTTTACGTATATGTTTCTATTTTACCACCCCCCCCCCCCCCTAGGTGACGATTATTTAAACATTATCCCCTCTGGTTGGGCGGTTTCTTAATGTTAAACATAAAACTTGAAGGCTCTTGCTAAAAGCATCTTCACTGATGATTGAAATTTTGGGGTTGATAAAGATTGTATGAGCTGATTAAAATCAACAGATATCGCGTGGTCTTGGAAAGACCTCTAGTCACATAAATCGGTCAACCACCTGACTGCTTTTCTTGAGAGTTGCTGACATGCTACCAAAAACATCGATTACAAGAGGATCAAATGTAATACCGGTTTTTGAGAAGTTAATTTTTTGGACGGAAAAGTTTTTTTTTACTTGCGCATCAAGTCGTACCCTACATTTCTCGACACATTAGTGGGAAAATAAACTGCACAACCTGTGTTTTGCACTATTTTTAAACTCATTTGGTGCCCTATGAATCCCCAGAGCTGGAATGGGGGAGTCAGAAAACCATGCTCTAGCCCAGCATAGCGAAGATACAAAAGAAAAGTCTAGCAGATTTTCTTTCACGAGCTAAACTTTCGCTGTGACCTTGAGAATTTTCATTATCCGGAGCTTACTGGATCGTCTTCTGCGAATAGTCGAAAAGTTGAGAGTAAACTGGTGTAAACTTCTTAGAAAGCTTGCAGTTTTTTTGTCTTTTGACGCTTTTTTCGGTCAGGGTTTTTGCGAGCAGTCAAAATTGATGTGTTAACGGTTATGGTGGCTTGAGTCCGAGGGTCTTCGGGACGAACGCTATCAAGGAGCTTCTCAAATTCATCGCGCTGCTAGGCATCAAAATTGTTTGACGACTTAATAATGGAATTGCTAGGCGTTTGTAAACTAAGGGAAAACACCATTTTGGGGGCCCAGTGCAGTCACGTAAGATACCGAAGGCGTACTGAGGGTCACAAAACTAGTCCGAATGCTCAAAGAATATGTGTATATTCCTTACTTTTTGGTTGAATTTCATGCCGATGAACTTGGGATGCTGTTGCAGCACTAAGGACTTCAAGAACCAATTTTTTCGTTTATTTGTCAGGGCTGCTAAAGTCCACTGCAGACCAAAATTCGCACACTTTGGCCTTTCAGGATGTAATCTGATTGACTATTGAGCCCATCAGGACGCTGTCTTCTAGGTACCAGGAATCTTGTAGGTTTGGCGACGGTTCGTGGTTTTCTTCATTATTGGACCAGAGCGTCACATAAAAAAAAGCGGGCCCAAGGGGTTGTCTTGTGGGACTCCGCTCTCAATGCTAATAACAAACTTTGAGAGCAAATAACAGAAATTGATATAGAGAATAACAGAGAATGTACAGAGGATTACAAGTGTTGTATAGAGAATAACAGAAGGTGGTAAAGATGAAAATGTCAGTCATTGCAATAGCAACTATTTTCAGCACTCCACTGCATAAGGTGGTATTGAATGCACTACGGCACAGTCCAATTGCCATACACCGGAAGCGCCTGACGGGGTAAGAATTTTACACAAACTTTTCGTCAGAAGTATAATTTTTCGAAATAACTCTTCACCGGAATTGCCATTTTCAGGTTTTTGAATTGCCTATTGCTTCTGATTTTGTTTCCTCCGTTGGTTAATTACATATCGGCCTCCTAAGGACTTCACCAACAGCAGAAAACAAATACCGCCTTTCTTTTTCAAGAACGCTTATAGCGATGCACTGCATCGAGATTTTGAAACATATTTAGAAATTTCTCTACGTGAACCAGTGTTTAATATTTTAGTCATTGATATCAACACATTTTGCGGTTGATTCCATGCGGTACTCTCAAAACTTTCGAAGGAACAGTTTCTTTGAATTTTGAAAACAAAATAAGCTGTTCCTTAACGATTTTGTTACTGATTTGACAAACTCCTGATGAAAAATGTTGACTTTTTTTCAATGGGATGCAATTTTTTCAGAGCATCAAGAGTTGCTTTGTTGACCGGTGCAATACCTTCGACAGCCAAAATTGTTGCCATTTTGGAACTAGAAACCATCTTTTGAACATGTAATAATTTCTTCGCCATTATATAGTTTTTTGATTGCTTCATAGTGCACGTCTATTGTCGCTATTCCGCCTCCGTTGTTGTCCACCTCTGCCACCTCTGTTACTAACAAGTAAGATGCATTAGACTAAACTGAAAATTTTTCATCAATTTTGTTTGGTATTGGGATCATGAACGCACTCATTAGTCACGTCAGAGAAAGACTTTGATCATTTGTGCCAAACACTGATTGGAACATAGCGGATAGTGGGGGCTCCGTCTGCAGTAAGATGGTCTTGTCATGAAGGGGACTGTTATTGCTAGTGTTTTTGTCATTCAAAGCATATAACGCATCGTCTACATAGAGTTGGCTCTCGGTGTTGGTTAGCAGATTGCTCACCTCAATTGTTAGTTCCTTGGAGTTATTTTTCTATTTACTTACAGGCTATTTGAGTCACAAATACACCCATACTGATTTCAAAATATGGCAGGATTAGTAATTGGGGCCCTAACCATTTTATCTAACTATCTTTTCCTCCAAAAGGTGTTACAGTACCCGATATTTATATAAATTTTTGTGGGTGTAAGGAAAAAAAAACATCACAGAGACTTGTGAATTGTGAAGATTGTTTTCCATTTTAAAGTTGGTCATCTGCTGTGTTAAACCCCTTCTTACGTTGCTATTTAACTACGTTTCAGACCACAAGTTTTCACGTCTCAGGTAAAATTTCAAGTGCCAAAGCTTCTTTTGCTCTTTAACTGCACTTCATTTTTAAGCGTAGGGAAAGTTTGTTCAGATTTTGGAGTACCTTAGAAAAAGAGTACCTTAAAAGGTAAAATTTATCTCACCGGGAGAAAACTCGACATACGACTGTTAGAGTTGTTGCACCCGATAGCCTTTCTGCCCCTCACACTGCTGAATTGATAAACCAAACGCACGTGTCACTCTATTTTCGGATTAATCTCAGCTTACCAACCTCGAAAATTTTCAATAAGATTGATCGGTGAAGAAAACACTAAGTTTATATATCCATTAACCTCTGTCGCGGGTCTTGAAAATGCTAGCCCGTCGCTTGATTTGGATCAGTCGCAGCCAAACGGAAAAGACCCATTTTCGTATCGACTCAATCATAAAACAGCATTTACATTTCCTCAATTCCCATCGGCCAACGATTTGTGTGTATCTAGGATATACCAGTAAAGTATTATGAAACTTTTGTTACATAATCGTTTTGGACGACAGCCACGCGCAAAAGAACCAACAAATCTATTTTCTTTTGCAAAATTCTATCTTTTCTCAACTTTTGTGTTATGATTTTAAAAATTATCTTAATTAATTTTTTTTAATTTGAATTTGCGAGTAACTTTACGAACATCACTTTGCACTTTTGGGGCTGTTACAGTGAAAACTTTTTTTCGAGCAAATTTTCCCACCAAACTTTTTTTTTAGCTGATACCAGCACCTGAAGTATTGTAAACCTCTGTGTGAAAATTACTTCAATTAGTTGGTTTTTTTCAACTTGGAACCTCTGTTGACATTTTTGCACGATACAATCTCGAAGTGGTTATGAAAATGATTGTAAAATGATTGACTGTTCTGTAAAATTTATTATTTAAAACCAGTTTGCTGAAATTTCCATTAAGCTAATTTGATGGTTGACGCTTCTCCATGTGATATATTTAGTAGAAATTCTGCAATTTTATTCTAATTTTACTTTATGTTCTTTTTTTACGTCCCAATTCTGTATTTCGCATTTTGTAGAAAAATCTGCCGATTGAAGCATATTTTAAATTTCATTGAAAGATTTTTATTGGTTTTTGTCACTGATAACATCAATGACTTTTTGCAACGGTTTATGGACATAGTGTGTCAGCTAACGAATATCAAGCTGTTTGAGCATTGATACAACGGTTTTTAGTCGTGAGCCATTGGATAGTTTCTCAATTGGCTCGTCGGAAAAAAAATTGTCAACATCAGTTATTTTTTGTCTGAACAGTTGTTCGAAAATATACTCCTTTTAGGACATCAAGTTGTGTCTGTGTCTTATACACTGTTTCCAGTAATTTTTTGAGAGAATTTATTTAATCAAGAGATTACAGTTCGTGAGAGTAATGAATTATAGGTCTTACTTGAGTTTATTTATAAGCGATACTACGAGTAATTAAAATATAACTCAAAACAGTTTCCAACTGAAGAGATCTAAAAGTTCAAAGCTTATTTGCCAGTAAAATTTCCCACTAAAACTTTTAATTATAACAAAATAGAGTAAAAAACAAAATTTACAGCATTTTAATCCATTAATTTATACACTCAATTTTTATATTTTTACAAACAGCTAAAATATATACATATTTCGACTAGTAATTAATAATCAACAAATTTCGTTTTGTTTTCGGTCTCTTTTTTGTTCGTGATTATCAATGTCTCTTCACAGTAATCTAACACCTGAAATCAGACAAATTCAATTAAAATGAATATCTATTTTGAGTTATCCCTCACGCCCTACCACCTCGTTTCGAATTTTTACCCCCAACAAGGCGGCTCGTTAATGTGCGTTCGCACATAATGTTCCGACCCGAGCTCATCTACATTTTTGACTAAATTGTCAACCAAATGAAGAGATAAAAAAATAAATGTTTGAGTTTAAAACAATCGTTACACAACCTATCTACCCATGACTCATTACGGCGCCAACGTGATCTGACATTAGAGAGACTAAGAGACAAAAAACAAACAACAAAATTAGCACAAACAAAAATTTCACGTCAAAAACTCAAAATCTAAGCTTAAAAGCACCTAGTAACAACGTCACAAAGCAGTCAGATAAAACCTTAACTACACAAGTTTACTTTTTCCTAACTCTACAGCATATGGAGAGTTTTCTTAATGAGACTAGGTAACAAGCCCACAAAAAGAACGAACAGTGAGGCGAAACTTATAAATTAATCAACATTTTTTACACCAAGAAATTTCAAAAATCTCACAAATCATTAACTTTAAATTACATAATTCTTGATAAATTACTAAAAAATTATTACAAAACCAAAAAGACCTGTTTTGGTTAGACAAAGCCATAGAAACGAACACAAAAGAAACTCAAAAAATTACAAACTATTCGCGAAAACACAAACTATTGCTACCATTAAAATCATTAGCTATCATCTGAATATTATGTATTTTTATGTCAATTGTTCAATTCTTCAATTGTTCTATCTATTGTACAAATCTACAATTGTTCAATTCAATGGCCACTCAATAAACGTTCAGAAAAACGCATATTACACAACAAACAAAATATTGGTGAAAAAAAATGTCAACAGAAGTGTTACTTCTTTAAATACCAGAAATTGGATGGGAAATCTCATTGATGAAAATAAGCGACAATTTGACGAAAAGAACGACAAAAACTGAAAATTCGGAAAAATATTTCAAATTGTTTAGCATAAACTTTAAGACTATTCGCTATAAACTGACTGCTTCGGGTAACATCAATCATTCAACCCTCAATTACAAGCCTATGAGACCTGTCATCAATTTACGGCTACCTAAAGAACAAAAACAGGAAGTTCACGAAAAAATTGAGCGAGAAATGTGTCGCAGGCATTAAAAAGATGAACTTTAAACTAAAAACTCTTCTATTTTCTATTATTTTTTTAAAAGCAATGGGATTTCTTTTCATTGAGCATAATTTCAAAAAAAAATCAACAAATATGAAAATACATTTGAACCACGAAGTTTTCGAGAAAATAAGTATTATCAACGCCATTAAATTCTTTAGCTTTCAACGGAAGACAATAAATACGCTAAATTATGCCTCAATGGGACAACAAGTTTGTTTGCCAACCATATTTCATGAATAAGACCTTACAACAAGTTGTTGACGATGAAAACATCAACAGAGATACGTAAAAACCAAAAAATCAGAAGAAAATTGCCAGAAGAAAATGTCGAAGCGATTCAAATCGTGAGCTCTTCTCTGAAATCTTTAGCTATGATCCGTTGAACTTCTTCCCTAAACCAATGGGGACTATCAGCAGTAGGAGGATGTGATAAGATTTCAAAGGGATCCAAAGTTATCCAAAGGATCAAAAGTACCCGAAAATTTAAAAAAAATTAAGAAATCTCGTGGCCTTAAAGGTTTAAAACTAATAGGTAAAAGATAAAACAGCTGACCAGAATAATTTTGGCTGCAGTAGAACGGAAAGGGATTCGTTTAGTACTGACATTGACGGAGACTTCACGAAAAAAATTTAGGATTGGTCAATGTCCAGAAAAATTTTCGAAAAATTTAACTCAAAATCTTTCAACGGAGCTCAATGAATACAGATATAACCCGATGGGAGTCAAAAGTTATTTGTCATGCATAGATAAATATCAGGACTCCACAATAAGTCTCATGACTGAAAACAATAACAAAAACAGGCAAAAACAAAAATTCAGTAGAAGAGTTCGAGAAGAAAGTGTCGAAGTCAATTAAACCATTAGTTTTTCCCTAAAAGATTTATCTGTGATCCACTGAACGTCCTCACCAAGCCACTGGGGCTAAGATTTTTTTGATAATGTGTAAAAAGTTTAGATAATGTGATAAGAGTTCAAAAGTAACCAGTAATGCAAAAATATCCAAAAAAAATAAAAAAAAGAATTGAAATCTTGTGTCGCAACCAATAGATAGAAGATGAAACCGCTAACCAGATTAATTTTTTAATAGCAGTAGAAAACAAGTGGGTTGTGTCAATACTGACAGTGACTAACAGTTCACGGAAAAGTTTAAGATTTGTTAAAGTTCAAAAAATTTTTTCGAAAAATTATTTTTATTTCTTAACAGCCATTAATTTCAATAGCTCTCAGCGGAAGTCCATAAATACGCACAAATATGTCCCCATGGGACTAAATTTATGTTGGTCATGCAGAGGTAATCAGTAAGATATCACAATAGGTCTTATGACTATTAAAACAACAACAAAAACAGGCAAGAGCCAAAAATTCAAAAGAAAAGTGCGAGAAGAACGTGTCGAAGCCACGTAAACCATAAAGTTGTCTATGAAATTTTTATCTTTGAATCATTGAACATCTTCTGTAAGCCAATGGGATATATCAAAATTTGGGTAATAAGATAAGATTTAAAAAGTAACCAATAATACGAAAATATCAAAAAAAAATTTTTTTAGTTTTTTTTGTAATTTTGCGTCATTGAAGTCATATAACCAATAGTTAGAAGACAAAACCGATACAAAGATTATATGTTGTTGCAGTAGGAAGGAGGAGGGTGCAGTCACCCCTGTACTGACTTACAATTCACGATAATAGGTTTATGATTCTTTAATGATCAAAAAAAATTAGCTGTCCCCTCAAAGCGCTAGAAATATTCACTAAATGCTCATTATGGAACATATTGCACTGTTAGTCAATGAATCTATGCCATAGGACTCCGAAAAATTAGTAAAACCTCAAAAAGAAACTAAAAATTTCATTTAAAATTACGAAAACTCGGAATCGAAGCCAAAAAAACATGAGCAATTCCTTGAAAACGATGGTTTTTTTTCATTGGGCTTCATTTCAATGTAAAGGAGATTTGTCATTAATAGAACCCCGATATGAAAAGTGACTTGTCTCTAGTTGACTTAAAAAAGCAAAAAAGAGAAAAATTTTATAAAAAAAAAGAGCTGTCAAACCCAATTCGAATTTTTTTGATAGTGAATTTCCCCAAGAGACCAGAACTAGTATTTTTATCGGCTTTAGTCTAGTCTATTAGGAACACAAAATTGGTCCATTTTTTGGTGTGAAATTTAATTTTGAAATATTATTATTATAGAAAATATTTTAATTTTGAGAAAAATTACACTAAAAGTGAACAAATATCCAGTGTTCACACAAAACTTCAATCCTCGATAACTCCTCGAAAAAAACGAAAATCAATAAAATCTTTTTAATTTTGAATTCTACGCTGGACCAGCTTTTCAATGATAGCACTCACATTTCTCTACGACGAATATATCGATCGGCCAAAATTGACTGAACAAAAAAAATCCCGTTTGAGTATATAGTTCCTCCCCCCCACAAGTGGGGTCAGAACAAAAATGTAAGATTAGGGGGGTAATCGCAGGAATTTTCAACCAATTTTTCTCAAAACTTTTACATCATTTTGGGGGTAATGGGGGGTAATTCGATGCAAGAGTTGGGGGGAGGGGGGTAGTAATGGGGGGTATTTTTTTTTTTGGGGGGGGGGGGTTTAAAATGGTGTAAGAGCGGTGTGGTAATTTTTGGGGTGAAACGACGCAAGAGTAGGGGTAAGAGGTCCAAGACCTTCTCACTCTTGCGTCGTTTTACTCCCCATTACCCCCTAATCTTGCGTCGTTTCACCCCCATAGACAGTTACCCCCTACTCTTTCATCAGTTTGGGGGGTAATCAGGGGGTAATTTCGACACGGGACCACTGCCCTTTGTGGCCTCCTCTTGGCAATGTGTTCGCATTAGCGAAGCAAGAGAAACGCAACTCTAGGGTGGGGTTTTCCATTATTAAATCTTATTTAGCTTCAAAATTCGCTGATTGTGCTGAAAATTATGATATAGCATATGATAACGATTATCGATTATGACAATATGTGATAAAAATTATGATATTTTTCATAAATTTAATAGTACCCCCCCCCCCGCATACACACCTTCTCCATCCTCCTTACCAATTCCCCTTTCCCCTACACCAGAGTATGACCATCTTTAATTGTTCTCCTATTCTACAGTCCACCATTCCAAAAACAAGGGCTAATTTGCAGTCTACTGCTGGTTATTAAACGTACCGTCTAGTCGCGAGCAAAAGATACGTTTAGCATCACAAAAGCTCATGTTGTCCCGGCCTTCAGTCGAATTGACCTTCCTCGTTTTCTTAACGTCGCAGAAATCTGGCAGTTTGAAATATTCTTTTGTCAAAGAAGCTACATTGTGTTGGTTCTTTGTAAACTTTTCTAATTGTGTTCTTTTCACAGAGGTAAGCTCGCTGTAACCCATTACAAAGTGGGCTAAATTGCAGAGGTCAAACGACGCCAAGAGCCAACTGAAATCATCTTTCTTTTCAGGTTTCGCTATTGCACTCTCACCCAAATCTTGGCTAACTGGGCATTCTTGGCTAGCATTTACCATACAGACAGAATAATAAAGTCCTCCCAAATTTAAGCCATCTTTTAACTCGCTGACTTTAAATTTGGCTTCTCGTAAAACTCGATTGAGCGGCAAACTTTTGATGATGTTGACGGACAGAAGGGTTATTAAACCGAAAAGAAGGATTCTTAACAGAAATTTCATTCTGTGAGAATTTATAGGAATTGATAACAATTAACGGTATCTTGATGGTATGATAATTGGCAAAATGACCTTTGCTAATTCGCTCATGTTTTATACAACGGCCCATTGTGTTCAGCTTTTTGTTCAGGTTTGTGTTTTTCTTTTAGTTTTAGTTCGATAATAGAGTTCGTTCGAATTAGGTGACTTTCCAGAATTGCAACAGTAGAAGTTAGTTCGCGTTCTTATAATAGAATTAACTAAACGTATAGTTTAAAAAAAACTTTATGTTGATCAACAGCTCAACAAAGTAACAAAACTGCTTTTCTATAAAGCATCGACTATAAAGCAAATGACGACTTGTTAACTTGTAAATTAAATCACTGTACATAACTACGCACTTTAAAAGTGAAACAAATTGAGAAAAAGTTTGTAACCGAAAGAATTTTTTAAAGCCCTTTTGGGGAAACTTCTTTCAGCCTTTGTTTTCTAACAGAGGAACTTTAGCTACGTTTATTGTTCATCTAAATAGTATTTCTTAAGAGTAATTTGGGCGAGCGCAATTATATACATCCCATAATCCTTTACTTTCTTCGGAAAATTTTTGAAGTGGCTAAACCTAAAAATTATTTTTACGTGTTTTGAATCCCACTACCCTGACCTTGATTAGTTGATTAATTTTCTGCATATTATTGTTATTCAAATTTTAGTAAGCATCATTAATGTAATCAATTTGATATCACCAAAATGGTTATTTTAAAAATGTGAAATTTTCATCTAAAATTGAATTTGTTCAGTATAATCACTATAATGTTCTTTGTAAGCACAGCACACCCTTCTTTCAAGTTTTCATAAATTGTAGGCCACCAAAGTCAGAACAATCTGTCTGTTTGTTTGTTTGTTGTTTTTTTCAAGGGGTGGAATCAGTCGTGGTCGATGAGAAGGGGTAGATGTTGAAGGATTCCCCCATCAGCTAAGTTCCTCATTTGAGTTTGGGCACAATCACTCCCCTCCCCCTTCACACATTGAAGCTCCACTGAATGGTTTGTCATTGTGTACTGCAGAGTTGGGATGAAACATGGAATTAAAATATATTTGGGGTAAATATATCTAGTTCTCAGACCAACTTTAGAAATTGAAAACAAGATGGAAAAACTATTGTACAAAAAAGTGACTGCAATATTTCAGCCAAATTAAGGCATTTCTATATTTCAATAATAACTAAAAGCTGTAATACTTTTTCTAATTTTATTGAGAATTAATATTATCTGTGAGGGTCACTTGACAACATCTCTGAGAGTTACAAATATTGTGTACCCAATTCAATTGCAGTTCGGACTCAAATAGTGATAGGATTTTCTTGGTTCGCAATTTATTTGAGCTTTTTGGACCTTAGAAAAAATATGTAGTCAATATGTAGTGCGCATTTGTCCACTTTTGCACATCACCAAAATTAGTTGCCAAAAACTCAATGACCAGATGCACATTAACACATGCGCAAAAGTATATGACCAGTTGTTTCAACCGAACCGTTTGTGCCTTTCCATTTTTGCACCTGAACTGGAGACCTCCTGCAAAACGGTATCCCATGTTTTGCACATTGAAGTGGACTCCTCCACTTGAAGTAGTGGAACAAGATCCACCGCCAATCGTGTCTGAAATTCAATCGTGCTGATATCATTGCAAAGTTACCTATCCGAACGAGGACGGTTGTCTTGCAAGATACTATAAGATGTTGCAAGATTCTTGAAGGCAACTGTTATTTTCTAAGAAGCAAGATTACAGCCGTTATGTGCTAGGACTATTACAAGATTAACTGTTATCTGCCAAGAGTTTTTCTCTAAACCAGAAATTGTCGCGCTGGAAAATCGTCGATATGATTGTTTTTAGTTAGTCAAGAACGGCCGAACGAGCTTACACTTTTTCCTCAGTATCTTCGGTAAGTTCGGTTTCAAACGGACACAATTGTCAGTATGTTCGATTTCATGATCAAATCAAAAGCGTCCCAATCAGACTATGTTTCAAACACATGTACTTTTCTTGGGGATGTAGGATTCCGAACCAAATCACCAAAAATAAATGATATTCAGTGTAACATGATTATTTATGTATTTTTTTTTTCATGCAACTCATCTTTGATAATAATCCCAAAAAATGATCCAAACAAATCGAAAATAATCGCCCAAAAACTCAATCAATGCATTTTTTTAGAAGCTGACAAAAAGGTTTTCCTCAATTTTGAGACAAATTGTGGTGCGTTAAACTGAATGAAGTAGACCAAATCAAGAACGTTCACGAACAATAAAAAAAACCAGATGAAATATTCTAATTTTGGAAAACAGAAGAGCCATACTCGATTTGGTCTACTAATCAAAACGCAAATTTAGCCTTGAGCGATAATTGAACATGGAAAGTTAATTTTTACAGACAGATTTACTCAAATCACCTTAGCGGCAAACTTGTTTTCAAAAAATTGCAAACTAAAAGCGTGTATCTAAAAAAAGTATTTCTATCCAGATCATTCCGTCGATCTTTTTTAATACAATTGTTGTTTTTTGACGCAGCTGAAACAATTTTACAGGAGAGGAAATGTGGTACAAAGACAAGAAGGGATTATATGGCACAGAGCATTCGCATTCAATTAATTGGATAATGATTAATGGTTTTCTATTTAAAAATTGCTTTTTAAAATTTTCTCTAAACCAGTAAAAATGAAAAAGGTTCGGACGAAAAGTTCACGATAACAGTTATACCAGAATTGATATCAATTGATACCAAAAGACGACAACAGTACAAGCAGGGTAATTAGTCTGCACTGTCTTTTTGTCTCTATAAGCTATTACAAACCTATTAGAAAATGGCGCTGAGAAAAGCTGAAAAAACTAGAACTAAATAGGAAATGTTCTCTGCATGCAAGCTTTTTTTATTAAACCGTTTGAGGAGTCAGTTTACTCGCATTATCAGAAGAATTACGCTATCACAGAACACTTGAGATTAGTTGCCTTAATCAAGGGAGTTGAAGTTGAAGTAACGAAACGACTGTTCGGGATTCTTATTAAACGTGAAAACACTCTTTCGTAAGCTGAATTCTTCATCCAAATCGATATAAAGCAGCGTATAAGTTACCGTAAGTACATAGCAACTTTCATCATAAAGTAGCGTGTTAGGCTTAGAACAACGTATTAACTCATCGAAGATAGCAACAACGTGTCAGCATTATCGGTGTACAAAGCAACTTGTTCTGCTAAGCAAAGGTCAACAATTCAACGTAAGAATTTTAATAAGTACATAGCAACAAGTGGAACTTAGACGGCAAAATTTTGTTGTTCATTTAACCGCTTTTTTGTCTGATGTCATTGACGTCAAAATCAGTTCGTATTTAATCGGCAATTGTCTAGAAAACCTAAAAATATTAAGCCGAAAACCAGCTTAATCGATACATATAGTGGTTATATTTACTTAAAATTATGTTAAATGAACTTTTTCGGAACTTTCTACGTATATTAGAACGTATTTAAATCTTATTTTAAAGTTTAGAAATACTCAATTCTGATTGGCTAAAATTCGTCCATTTACTACGTAACATCCTCCGGCCCGGAAGAAGATGTTGAGAAAACTGGTACAAGTTTTACAAGCGGGCGGACGAGTGAACCGGTCGACGTACGTAAAACGGCGGAGCGCGCGACGCTATCGGATTCGTAACGGAGTTCCACAATCCTAGAGGTTGGCTAGTAACCCCTAGGGTTGGTTTCCTCAACTATCCAAACCAAATCTCCGGTCTTAAGTTGTTGCTCGGCAGGCATCTGCCACTTAGAGCGTCGGTTCAGCGTCGGTACGTACTCTTTGATCCAACGGGACCAGATCGCATTAGCGTATGACTGAGCACGGGCGTAACGTTTACGATGGTCGAACTCATTATTGCCGACAACAGACGGAATACCGGTAGAGTGTTCTTCTATAAGATATTGGTTGGACGTTAAAGCGTTCAAATCGCACGGATCAAGCTTACGGGTGTTAAAGGACGCGAATTGAGGGCCTTCTCCACGAGACAAAAGGTAGTATGAAGTACCTCATCCGTGAGGCGACGCGTGCCAAGAATAGTATACAACACGCGCTTGAACCTGCGTACCAACCTCTCCCAGATGCCACCTTGATGTGGTGCGCTGGGTGGATTGAACCTCCACTTTATTTAAAAATTGCTTTTTAAAATTTTCTCTAAACCAGTAAAAATGAAAAAGGTTCGGACGAAAAGTTCACGATAACAGTTATACCAGAATTGATATCAATTGATACCAAAAGACGACAACAGTACAAGCAGGGTAATTAGTCTGCACTGTCTTTTTGTCTCTATAAGCTATTAAAAACCTATTAGAAAATGGCGCTGAGAAAAGCTGAAAAAACTAGAACTAAATAGGAAATGTTCTCTGCATGCAAGCTTTTTTTATTAAACCGTTTGAGGAGTCAGTTTACTCGCATTATCAGAAGAATTACGCTATCACAGAACACTTGAGATTAGTTGCCTTAATCAAGGGAGTTGAAGTTGAATTAACGAAACGACTGTTCGGGATTCTTATTAAAGGTGAAAACACTCTTTCGTAAGCTGAATTCTTCATCCAAATCGATATAAAGCAGCGTATAAGTTACCGTAAGTACATAGCAACTTTCATCATAAAGTAGCGTGTTAGGCTTAGAACAACGTATTAACTCATCGAAGATAGCAACAACGTGTCAGCATTATCGGTGTACAAAGCAACTTGTTCTGCTAAGCAAAGGTCAACAATTCAACGTAAGAATTTTAATAAGTACATAGCAACAAGTGGAACTTAGACGGCAAAATTTTGTTGTTCATTTAACCGCTTTTTTGTCTGATGTCATTGACGTCAAAATCAGTTCGTATTTAATCGGCAATTGTCTAGAAAACCTAAAAATATTAAGCCGAAAACCAGCTTAATCGATACATATAGTGGTTATATTTACTTAAAATTATGTTAAATGAACTTTTTCGGAACTTTCTACGTATATTAGAACGTATTTAAATCTTATTTTAAAGTTTAGAAATACTCAATTCTGATTGGCTAAAATTCGTCCATTTACTACGTAACATCCTCCGGCCCGGAAGAAGATGTTGAGAAAACTGGTACAAGTTTTACAAGCGGGCGGACGAGTGAACCGGTCGACGTACGTAAAACGGCGGAGCGCGCGACGCTATCGGATTCGTAACGGAGTTCCACAATCCTAGAGGTTGGCTAGTAACCCCTACGGTTGGTTTCCTCAACTATCCAAACCAAATCTCCGGTCTTAAGTTGTTGCTCGGCAGGCATCTGCCACTTAGAGCGTCGGTTCAGCGTCGGTACGTACTCTTTGATCCAACGGAACCAGATCGCATTAGCGTATGACTGAGCACGGGCGTAACGTTTACGATGGTAAAACTCATTATTGCCGACAACAGACGGAATACCGGTAGAGTGTTCTTCTATAAGATATTGGTTGGACGTTAAAGCGTTCAAATCGCACGGATCAAGCTTACGGGTGTTAAAGGACGCGAATTGAGGGCCTTCTCCACGAGACAAAAGGTAGTATGAAGTACCTCATCCGTGAGGCGACGCGTGCCAAGAATAGTATACAACACGCGCTTGAACCTGCGTACCAACCTCTCCCAGATGCCACCTTGATGTGGTGCGCTGGGTGGATTGAACCTCCACTTTATACCTTTGTGAGCGAGCTCAGCTGCAATGTTGACAACGTTCCACTTTTCAATACTTTCTCGGAGTTCTTTCTCCGCTCCAATAAAAATTGTGCCATTGTTCGACCAAATCATGGCAGGTGTACCCCTACGTGACACAAACCGCCCAACTCCCATAACACAAGAACTGGTGTCCATGGATGTAACTATCTCGACATGGACAGCGCGAGTAGTGAGACAGGTGAAGAGGAAACCCCACCTTTTCTCAGTAGTACGGCGGACAGTAACATAGAATGGCCCAAAGTAGTCAATGCCAGTGTTCGTGAAGGGAGGAGACTGGTAAGCAAGTCTCTCCTTGGGTAAGTCAGACATGATTGGTTGCATAGTTACAGCTTGGAATTCTCGGCATCTCAGGCAGTGTGGTTTGATGGAACGCAAGGATGATCTCTGTTTCAGTACTGTGTAGTGTTCCTGCACAATTGATCTTAGGTATTCAACGCCCTGATGATAATGCTTTACGTGCATGTGTTCAAGGAACAGTTTTACAAACGGATGCATCTAAGATGACTGGGTACTTTACGTTAAACTCAATTTCAATTAACCGCTTGATGCGGCCCGAGGAACGGATTAGCCTATTTGGACTAATAAACGGTGAATGTGGAGCAATTCGTCTACTCCGTTTAACGAATTTATTGTCAAGAAGATCTTTTTTTTCGGCTTCAAAAGACTCTCCTTGCACCAAATACTGTAGATGACGCTCGGCTTCGTCAAGCTCAGTAGGGTCGGTAATGCTACCATCGGGGTTACGGTAGCCGGCATGTTTCGGCAAAAGCCGGAGAACGCATGTGGCAATGCGCTAGTGCTTTTGATAAGAACTAAACTTATCAAATGGGAATAACGACGGAACGGGAGTTGTCTGTTTTTTAACAGATGTAGCGAAAGAAACAGTGTCTTCTGTAATGACTGCTTGGTTGACGCCAAGTTTGATGTTATCAATGACGTCTTTGTTCGGCACGAAAGGGAAACTTGAGTTAGTTACGAAATGTGGACCATTGACCCAACTGCTTAGTTGCAAAACCTCAGCGGACATTCCTCGCGTGCCAGCGTCAGCTATATTATCCTTAGTTGCGACGTGGTTCCATTGGTCAACGCTGGTATACTCCAAAATTTCGCAAACACGGTTTGCAACAAAGATTGGTTGCTTTTCATTTGAGTTAATCCATTGGAGAACGGTTGTGCTGTCTCTCCACATGAATACTTGGTTAACAGTTACGGTAAGTGCTTGCGTAATTTCTTTTTTAAGTCGAGCGGCAAGTAGAGGTGGTTGTAATTCGAGTTTTGGGACAGTCAATACTTTCATTGGCGCCACGCGCGCTTTCCCCGAAACAAACGCAAGCTCTGTTCTTTCTTGGCCCGTAGGTGTTTTTACTCGGGCTCGCAAGAATGCGACCGCACTGAAAATATCCTGCGAACTATCACCGAACATATGCAACTCTATATTATGAAAGGGTCCACTAATGTAACTTCGGGGAAATTTAATGTTTTCAAGCTTTGGTAAGTCCGCACTCCAAACCAAAAATCTTTGAACGATCTCCTGTGGGAGCTTGTCATCCTATTGTTGTCCTGTGACACGCCAGATAACTTTTAAGAGCAGTCGCGCACCGACGGTAAACGGTGCGACAAGGCCAATGGGGCCAAAGACTTTCGAGACAAGACTTAGGACCAAGCGTTGCGTGAGGGACTTGGTGATAGCGCAGCTTGTACCCCGACTCACAACTAAAGTGTCATTAGTGTGATCCCACTTTAACCCTAGCACATGCGATGAATCCTCCTGACATGAAACAATAACCTTGGGCTCAGTAGACTGAAAGGAGCCATCAATTCGGTCAGCCAGATTTGGTACATTGCTTACGAACTCTGTAAGCCTGAACCCGCCGAGATGGAGAAGATGTACCAATTCCTTCGATCTATTGATGGCTTTCTGTGGAGACTCCACTGAGTCAAGATAATCGTCCATGTAGAAGTTTTCAAGGACGGCTTTTGCAGCGTCGGGGTAAAACTTGGCATTGTCTCTCGCAGTGCGTTGTAATGCATAGTTGGCGCATGTGGGCGAGTCTTTAGCCCCGAATATATGGCGCGTATATTGATACACTACAACGTTAGTTGTGGAGTCCTCCCGCCACAGAAAGCGAACTGATTGTTGATCTGATGGTAACACGCCAACCTGTAGAAACATTCCCTCGATGTCGGCGGAGACGGAATATGGATGTTTTCGGAAGCGAAGAAGTACGTAAATAAGGTTTTGGAGCAGATCAGGGCCAGTGAGGCGCCATGAAATTTTGCTGCTCCATTGAGCACCCTACGCACCTTACCCGGTTTGTTCGGGTTTAAAACCGGATGTTGGGGTAGGTACCATTCTTTATCGGACCGGCTCTCAACCTTGTGAGCGTCCAGAACCTCAATTACATACCCATTATTTAGGTATTCCTTGATGGTACTAGTATACTTTTCTCTGAGGTCTTCATCCTCTGCCGATCGTTTTTGGAGAGATTTTAGTTGCACAAGGGAGGAGAAGTAATTATTTGTGAGCTTGATGTTGTCTGCTGCCCACAGCATTCCGACATTGTATCTCAGGCCATTGTGTAAGGTGGTACTCTCAAGGATTTCGTAAGCCCTTGCGTCTGCTGCAGATCTTGAGTCGACCTGCTTGTTTGCTCCGAATGATTCAATGTCGTACCATGACTTTACTTGACTTGCTAACTCATTGTCCTGTTCGATATTCACTTTAAAGCACGTTGAGGTTAAACACGAACTTGATGGTAACGGACCGCTTAAGACCCAACCTAAGGGTAAGCGTACGGCAACGGGTGAACGCTTCTCATCGGCAGAGAAGTATTCCAACGGGCGGATGGCATGATAGACATCTTGTCTGAGTATCATCTCAATGTCTTTATAGGAATATGTCACGGGATCAAGGACTGCTAAGTGTGGGTACCACTCTTTCAGAGCCTGTACATTAATTATATCTGAGCCGACGTTCAGACTCTCCTTAACGAAAGGGTTGATGGTAAATGGTTCGAAATCCTGATGTTCTCTTGGTTTCACAGGGACTTCAACAACTCTAGTATCAACTACTTCTTCGGTATTGATACCCTTGACAGTTAGTTTTAGTGCTTTATCGTGCAAACCGAGCCTATCTGCGAGACTACTGGCCACCCAAGAGGTACTGCAGGCGGTATCACACAAAACTATAGCCTTGGTATCTAAACCTGACGAATTGAACAACTGCAATTCAGTCACCTGGGGAAGCCCCTTAACGTCAGTAACTGATGACATCGTTGTGGTCTTATTGGACGGCTGTTGACTAGTAGTTGCTTTACTTTGACCTGTGTTGCCAGAAGACTGGATAGTATTGGAATTTGTTGACTGTTTTGCTGGGAAAACCCTATCTGGTCCATGCAATAGTGTGTTATGCGAACTATTGCACCCCTCTGCTCGGCACTTTCTCGGTTGAGGGCACTGGCGGAATGTGTGCTTATCGCGTAAGCACGAAAAGGAAAGTTTATTGTCCGGCACCATTTTAGCTCTCTGGGTTGGAGTCTTTTCCTTGAAAATTCGACATTCCCATAGCCGGTGGTTACCTTTGCATACAATACAGCGAGAGTAAGTGTTTGTGGAAGAAGGTGGCATTTGCTTCTTTGTTTCCCTTTGTTGTAAATTTGATGCAAACAATGTTGAGGCTGTTTTGGTCTTGGTTACTGAAGTGCTGTTATCTTCGGGCCTTGCCTTGGTTGCGCTTTGTTTCATAAGATCATGGGCCTCAGCCTTTTCTTTTAGCCAATCGTTAAAGTCAAGGAGGGTAGGCTTGACCCAGTGCTTCTTAACCGTAAGGAGTGACCATGACTCTTTCATGTTTGGTGGTAACTTCTGTACCGGTTGGTTGAGTAGGGAAGCGCTCTTCAAGTCAGCATCGTATGATAGTGACTTGAAAACACCAACGAGGCTGGATATGGCTGCAGAATAGTTAATGATGTTATCGCTATTGTGCATTTTAAGAGGCGGAAAGTTGCTTAGTTTATCCAAGTGTGCACTTACGACTGCCTGTGGCTGGCCAAATTTACGTTCCAAAGTCCTTAGTGCATCCTTGTACAATAAACCACAGTAAGCAAACTCGGCGATTGCAATCTTTGCTTTACCAGTGACGAGTGTCTTAAGATATGTCAATTTAACGTCATCAGTGAGCGTTTGCGAGTCAATCGCGCTTTTGAATTGACCATTTCACTCGTGCCATTGTAATGGATCGCCATTATACTGAGCAGGTTTCCATTCTGGCAAGGGGTCATTTTTCTTGGTGTTTATTGCGTCAGCCAACTCCCTAATCAATGACGCATTGTCCGATATCGGAGGGGCAGGTGCAGACACCTGCGGACCACTCCTTTTCAACGGTGTTGGCCCAACATAAGGGTATGCTGGCTGAAAAACAAGAGTGGCTAGACCAGGTACAACCTTACTAGTAGTCGCGATTGGGTTTTCCTGCTGTGCACCTGATGGTGGTTGCATATCAATCAAAAGGGGTGAATTCGAATATATTCGTTGTGGAACATTAGTGCTTGAGGGCGCAATATGGTTGTGTATATTTGGAGGCAGATTATTCACGGTGGTTGTGTCTTGGTTGACTATTGACGGTCTGTGCTGTGGAAACCACCAATGACTCATATTTGGCACAAATCTTTGGCCAAGAGGGATAGTGGGCATATTTGGGACAGGCGGAACAACAGAACGTACAACTTTGTGTACTCGGTTATTATTATTTTGAAAAGTTTCGTTGACGAGAGGCTAATTAATCAAAGGGTCGTGTAGGATGGGAGCAGTGATGTTAGGTCCGAAGACTGGGTTCGGAATGGGAAGGTCGTTAGGATGAGCGGGTTCGGAGTTGTGCTGTTGAGTGTTTGGACTTGGTGGGGCGCCTGGGTGCGAGGGAACATTTATTGCGGGGGCTGGATGATTTGTTGACGGAAAAGGAGGAAGAGTGGCGTTTGGTGCTCGGGGGAAAAATTAATTTGTTGTCGGGAGAAGATACGCGAGGCCGAATCATTCTTAGGCAGACTTGATGTTTCAGGTCCCCTTGAGAATTGAAGTTGTGCGTTGGGAATTAACTCGGAGGCATTATTTTGATTTACTTGCGGTGCGAACGGCTGTGGTGGAATGGGCTGTTGAATGGGTGGTGAAGAAGCCCCTGGGGCGTGTACAAAAGGCGGGTGACTATCCGCGGTTACTTGGTTGGTTACGCTCGGAAGCGCCATGCCTTGTTGGCCTGTTCGATCCATTTGCGCCCTTAGGTGCGCCTGGTACAACACCTGTGTGCTAGCAGCAGCCAAAAAATTTTCAGGTGGAGTATAATAAGGGTCGAGTTGCTGCAAGGTCAAAATGCTTAAAAAATAATTGCCTCGACAATTTTTTGGAATCGAATACCTTGAAATGTCAGTGTTGTGATCTTCCATTGCTTCGGCGTTATTGTGGCTAGGGCATTCTCGAGGGTCTTTCGTAACCTCTGCTTCACCAGTTTTTTCGTTGTTATTAAAACTTAAAGCAAGTGAGGTGTTGGTTCTATCCTGAACAGCCTTTTCACTTCCCATCGAGCTCCTAGCACTTGCAGTTGTTTCAGATTGGCTACCTTTAGAAACGGCGTCCAGCAATTCAAATTCTTGCAGAGTTGCCTCTGCCAACCGTTTCCTGTTGTTTTTCTCCAATTCATCTATTTCCATTTGCTTTTTCTGTTTAGCAAGGCGAATGGCTGCCTCATTCTGTTTTTCAATTTCTTCACGCTTCATCTTAGCAATTACATAATCATTGTTACGCTGACTGGATGTTTTTGGCGATGTCATAATTGAGGAAAGTCTAGAACGAATGGAAGCCCTTGGTTCCTGGAACTCACTCACTTTATCGTCAGCAGAGTTGATGTAGTTTCGTGCTGAAGTGAGTATGTTGTCGTTCTTAGTTGTCATTACCTCCAAGTAAGACTCTAATGAAAGAACAAGAGCACTTGGATCCTCTGTTTTTCCAGCAAATGAAATCAGGTCCTCATTTTTGTCTACAACAGTCATAAATGCTTCGTTGCACTTTGTTACTAGGCGTTCAACTTTCACTCGCCTACTTTGACTATTTATACTATGGACGATGTCTTCATGTATAGCATGCAATTCAGCTTCACGCTTCGACCTGGCCGCGTAATATTTTTTGACTTTTCGACCAAGACTATTAGACTTCACGGTGTTATTATTTCCAATGACCAGCAAAACTACCACTGCAAACGTTTATCTATTATAAGCACACTCCAAACAAACCAAATCCACGCAAAACAAACTCAACGCAAAATGCACCAAACACAGCACACTGTAGACAGTCTGAAAAACAAACCGCCCAACAGAAAAGGTCGTTGAGCCCACAGTGCCCGACAAAAACAGAAGTGGAGCGCTTAACGCTATGCACTCAGCCCGGAGGGAAGACAAAAGACACGAGGGAAGTCGAGCGAGCCACGCGCGAGAAAACGGAGACGTTACGGACGGGAAGTTGAGCGAGCAACACGCAACGCAACAGACGGGACGGAAACGCGGAACAAGCGGCGCACGAGGAAACCGGTAACGAGACGGTCGGAACGGAAAAACGAGAAACGGGAAAATGGTACGGACGAGGCGGAAACGTCGGGCGGACGGCGCGCGACGAAACGGGAAAACGGTACGGACGAGACGAAGACGTCGGGCTGACGGCGCGCGACGAAACGGGAAAACGGTACGGACAAGGCGGAAACGTCAGGCGGACGGCGCCCGACGAAACGGGAATACGGAATATCACGAGAGGGAGGTAGGCCACAAGCGAGGAGGCGGGAAGTTCAAACGCTAGCAGACTACAGCAACAAACTCTCCCAAACAAACTAGCCGTAACTCCAGAATAAACTTAAGTCACACCCTAGCAATATTCAAACCTAAACAACCGATCAGCATACCAAAATTAATAAACAAACTACAGCAAAAGTTAAGTAATATGCAGAGATTTTGTATGTAGTCTATGAAAGCTGAAAAAAAATAAGAAATAATCTAGCCGTAACTCCAGAATAAACTTAGGTCACACCCTAGAAGGCAAAAACCTAAACCAACTAACAATCATACAGTTACACGCAAACAAACGGCAGCAAAAATCAATATATTACAACAGGGCTGCTAGTGAATTTGTGAGTTGGAAATGTCCAGGAACCAACTAGCCGTAACTCTAGAACAAATTTAAGTCACAACCTAGAAAGCAACAAGACCAAAGCAACTAACCAGCATACCAGCTTAATCAGCATACTGCAACAAAAACACAACATACTTCATCATATATGACAACATGCTACATCGAAGGAAAAAATTAGGCGGAGAAAAACAACTCTGAATGCAAGAAAAACGGAATGATCGGAAACGAAAACGAAAAACAAAATTTTTGGGAGAGCGACGTTGATGAAAAATGAACCGAAATTGTGAATGGCGGAGAAAAAGAAGGAACGAAAAAGAAACGGACGGTACGGTACGAAAACGAGATACGAAAATAATATGAAGACAATTTTTTTGAGCCAGAAGTTGTGAGTTTATATCTCACACCATGGTGGCCATAGAAAGGTCCAATTTCTCTGTCCAATTTTTTCAAATTTTGGTCAATTTTTTGCAAATCGTTGATTACGGAATGGTAATCCTGTAAACTGGACGGTTTTTAGTCTTGAAAGTACGGTTTGTCAATAATCGGTATTGATTTTCTAATTTTTTTGATTTGCCTCGAAATTGACCAAAGATTTTCAAAATTGAACAATTTAGCATTATGTTCTCACATTTTTTCTCATATCTGAGGTCAATTTTTTGCTATGTAGCCATAATGGACCAATTTGTCTGAATATCCCAACTTTCGACCCAAAATTTTCAAAATCGATGTTTTTTTTCTCTAAAAAAAGTTTTTCAGCTCCCTTCTCCAAAAAATATTCTATTTCGCTGAGATTTGCCAAGATAGTACTACTTGCTTTTCTTTACAATCTGGCCGAAAGGGATTTGTGAATATCGGAAGCTTTGCTCAAACTCCGAACCTTGATGGTTTTTAAACTAAAAAAATTCAACTGTGGGGTTTATTGGCGACCGGTTACAAAAAAGATTACAGTCAATTATCCATTTTTATAAATACCAGTGTTTGGGGCCGAACTTGCCGTCTAAACTATCTAATTACTTTACTGCAAAAATAATGTAGCATATGTTTCTGTCTTACATTTTTTTCCGGCGCGTCCTAACAGCAATTAAAACTTTTTGTTGATTGAGCAGGTGTCACTCATCGTTGCTCTTTGGCTCACACATCTGGGGCTGAAGAGAAATGCCGTCTGTTCACACTCGCGGGTGCATAACACCTCAGAGGCCCATTGGTGGCCACATAGTACTCCTCCACTCTCAACGTTATAGTATCCTTCCCCGCTGTGACTCAGATCTTGCACAATTTTAATGATTTCAATAGTATGTTGCCGGCTTCCAATTCTTGTGTATTGGTTTTCGTGACTCCAAGTGTTCCATGGGTCTTGTAATCTGGGCATACCATGCTACCATCTGCTGCAGTGTTGCTGCATCCCTCTTGTCAATAAGATAGTTCAATAAACTCACACCATTTACCAGCTCAGTAATTAGCATTAAAGGTGATACGATCGAAAGATAGGGGTAAATTGGCTGATAACTTCAACACAAAGCACGTATAAATTCAACACATATTCAACATATTATAATTATGGAATCTACTCCTGAAATTACAACTTAACAGTAGACACGGAATGTCAGATTTGAATAAGTTTGTCACAATTCCAACAATTAGGCTGAAAGGTGTTCAAAACCCTAGCGGCACCATATTAAAGGTGAAAACACTCTTTGGTAAGCTGAATTCTTCATCCAAATTGATATAAAGCAGCGTATAAGTTATCGTAAGTACATAGCAACTTTCATCATAAAGTAGCGTGTTAGGCTTAGAACAACGTATTAACTCATCGAAGATAGCAACAACGTGTCAGCATTATCGGTGTACAAAGCAACTTGTTCTGCTAAGCAAATGTTAACAATTCAACGTAGAAGCTTTAATACGTACATAGCAACAAGTCGAACTTAGACAGCAAGATTTTGTTGTTCATTTAACAGGTTTTTTCATCTGATGTCATTGACGTCAAAATCAGTTCGTATTCATTCGGCAATTGTCGAGAAAACCTAAAAATATTAAGCCAAAAACCAGCTTAATCGATACATATAGTGGTTATATTCACTTAAAATTATGTTAAATGAACTTTTTCGGAACTTTCTACCTATATTAGAACGTATTTAAATCTTATTTTAAAGTTTAGAAATACTCAATTCTGATTGGCTAAAATTCGTCCATTTACTACGTAACAATTCTCAACAAACTCTGGAGACATAGATAGATACGTCAATGAGACTATTACCTAAAAAAACTGAGTACCCAAACAGGAGCTGAATCAGAAGAGATATTCAAAATATCCATCAGAAAAAAGTTATCTTATTGAATTTTGTCACCCAATAAGGGGGGACATTTGTTTCTTCAGCAAACAAATTTTGTCTCAAATGCATGAACCAATATCTGTATTTTAAAAAATTCAAAAAAAGATACTTTTGAATGTCACATCTATAAAAAAAATTGGCGAGGTAAAGCCAATGAAAGTGTTTTTTTACATCTTGGCGATCATATGAACACGGTGAGATGAAGCACGGTTACACAATGACCACCATCACACTTATTAAAAAGATTTTTTTTACTTTTTTTTAGTTTGTGAATTTTGTTTTAAAGTTGTAAAAATGAAAAAGCACAAAACATGAAAACAAAAAATGAAAACAAGAACTGAAATAAGGTAATTTCAATAGATGAGCGAGAAGTTTGTCTAAATTGTAATCAGTGATTTGCTCTTCATCCATAAATGAACTGAGGTTTTTCAATCAGTACGGATTTGAACAAATATTTTCTGTGAAGTGCATAACTGACAGAATCTAGAATTGGGCCTGAGAAGGTTGACGCCCCTTTTCATGAACAGACAATTGTCAGCGCAAACGGATGGAGTTGATGCGCTGTTATCACTGGTTAAAGGTCTTAGTGGACGTCTACTTATCGGCTAATCATTGAGGGTGCATCTGTGGGGTTTATTGGCGACCGGTTACAAAAAAGATTACAGTCAATTATCCATTTTTATAAATACCAGTGTTTGGGGCCGAACTTGCCGTCTAAACTATCTAATTACTTTACTGCAAAAATAATGTAGCATATGTTTCTGTCTTACATTTTTTTCCGGCGCGTCCTAACAGCAATTAAAACTTTTTGTTGATTGAGCAGGTGTCACTCATCGTTGCTCTTTGGCTCACACATCTGGGGCTGAAGAGAAATGCCGTCTGTTCACACTCGCGGGTGCATAACACCTCAGAGGCCCATTGGTGGCCACATAGTACTCCTCCACTCTCAACGTTATAGTATCCTTCCCCGCTGTGACTCAGATCTTGCACAATTTTAATGATTTCAATAGTATGTTGCCGGCTTCCAATTCTTGTGTATTGGTTTTCGTGACTCCAAGTGTTCCATGGGTCTTGTAATCTGGGCATACCATGCTACCATCTGCTGCAGTGTTGCTGCATCCCTCTTGTCAATAAGATAGTTCAATAAACTCACACCATTTACCAGCTCAGTAATTAGCATTAAAGGTGATACGATCGAAAGATAGGGGTAAATTGGCTGATAACTTCAACACAAAGCACGTATAAATTCAACACATATTCAACATATTATAATTATGGAATCTACTCCTGAAATTACAACTTAACAGTAGACACGGAATGTCAGATTTGAATAAGTTTGTCACAATTCCAACAATTAGGCTGAAAGGTGTTCAAAACCCTAGCGGCACCATATTAAAGGTGAAAACACTCTTTGGTAAGCTGAATTCTTCATCCAAATCGATATAAAGCAGCGTATAAGTTATCGTAAGTACATAGCAACTTTCATCATAAAGTAGCGTGTTAGGCTTAGAACAACGTATTAACTCATCGAAGATAGCAACAACGTGTCAGCATTATCGGTGTACAAAGCAACTTGTTCTGCTAAGCAAATGTTAACAATTCAACGTAGAAGCTTTAATACGTACATAGCAACAAGTCGAACTTAGACAGCAAGATCTTGTTGTTCATTTAACAGGTTTTTTCATCTGATGTCATTGACGTCAAAATCAGTTCGGTTTCAATCGGCAATTGTCGAGAAAACCTAAAAATATTAAGCCAAAAACCAGCTTAATCGATACATATAGTGGTTATATTCACTTAAAATTATGTTAAATGAACTTTTTCGGAACTTTCTACGTATATTAGAACGTATTTAAATCTTATTTTAAAGTTTAGAAATACTCAATTCTGATTGGCTAAAATTCGTCCATTTACTACGTAACAATTCTCAACAAACTCTGGAGACATAGATAGATACGTCAATGAGACTATTACCTAAAAAAACTGAGTACCCAAACAGGAGCTGAATCAGAAGAGATATTCAAAATATCCATCAGAAAAAAGTTATCTTATTGAATTTTGTCACCCAATAAGGGGGGACATTTGTTTCTTCAGCAAACAAATTTTGTCTCAAATGCATGAACCAATATCTGTATTTTAAAAAATTCAAAAAAAGATACTTTTGAATGTCACATCTATAAAAAAAATTGGCGAGGTAAAGCCAATGAAAGTGTTTTTTTACATCTTGGCGATCATATGAACACGGTGAGATGAAGCACGGTTACACAATGACCACCATCACACTTATTAAAAAGATTTTTTTTACTTTTTTTTAGTTTGTGAATTTTGTTTTAAAGTTGTAAAAATGAAAAAGCACAAAACATGAAAACAAAAAATGAAAACAAGAACTGAAATAAGGTAATTTCAATAGATGAGCGAGAAGTTTGTCTAAATTGTAATCAGTGATTTGCTCTTCATCCATAAATGAACTGAGGTTTTTCAATCAGTACGGATTTGAACAAATATTTTCTGTGAAGTGCATAACTGACAGAATCTAGAATTGGGCCTGAGAAGGTTGACGCCCCTTTTCATGAACAGACAATTGTCAGCGCAAACGGATGGAGTTGATGCGCTGTTATCACTGGTTAAAGGTCTTAGTGGACGTCTACTTATCGGCTAATCATTGAGGGTGCATCTTCTCATTACGGCTGATCATAGCTCATTACGCGTTATCGGCTGTTTAATGTCTGGATCGACCGATCATGGTTGATTGATGCCTGGAAAGTCTGATCAGGATTTCTTATTGTCTGGATCGTCTGACCATGTTTTTTATAGTTTGGATCGGCTGATCTTTGCCAAATATAGTCTGGATAGTTTGGTCATTTCTGATTTTTCTCTCGATTGTATGATCATGGCTAATTAATGCCTCACTTGTCTGATCATGGCTAATTATTGCCTGGAACTTCTAGATTATAAACGAAAAGACCAACTGTGGTACTCCCCAAATCTGGCTATAGCTTTAAAAAAGTACAAACCGAAGTTGGCACCCGATCCTACTGCAGCTGAAGTGTCTCCCCACCACTCAGATGGGTCTTCATAATTGTGACCTCTGATCAGACATCCATTGAATTCTATTCTCAACCAGTAACCTGAAATTAAACTCAGAATCTTTTCTGATCTAGTATGCCCGATCTGCGGACATGTGGCTTCTGATATAATAGCTCGAATTAACAGAATTTGACAGGAATAAAAATGAAATGAATGGCCAAAATTTAGTCAGAACATCTAAAGCCATGATCTTGATTGGAAAACATTTAGCACAGCAATGCCTTTAATGGAATTTCAGTCCACGTACAGCACGTCAAATTGGTGGTGCGTGAATGGAGTTTTTTTAAAGAAATTTTATTGATTACGGAAAATATTTCTAACAAATGTTCAAACAAATGTGTATAATATTGCCTAACAATATGACTAAATTTTGGCAATTCCAACGCAAAAAAATACTAAAAGTTTCTTTAAGGCAATTCGTGAAGTCGAAGGAAACTCGAAATCCACCTTAAGCATCGACAAGAGCTCTGTCGAGTTGTTCAATAGTTTTTTTCTGGAGTTCGATACAAGTTATCACCTACTTTCACAAATCCTAACCAAATAATGAGATCAGATAGAACAAAACACTCATTGGTATTAAACTTTGTATTTGAAACATTTTTCTCAAAATTATTTCAGAAATTGCCGAACAAGTTTTCACAAGATCATTAGTGTATTAATATTTTTTTTCTCAAAAATTTAGAATTTTCGTTGGTTCCTGTACTCACAGTACTATTTAATGACTGTATCAGGAAGCACGTGTTCCCAGAATGTTGAAAAGGGCTAAAAATATTCTCCTCCATATATCGGGAAATTTTGCTGATTCAAACAATTTTAGGCCTTTTTCTATCATCCCTAGATTCAACAAATTAATTGAAAAAAATTTTATTTGCTCAACTAAGCATCTTTCTCGAGAAGAATAATGTTTTTTCTCAAAATTAACACGGCTTCAGAAAAAAAATTTCCCCGATCAACGCTCCAGTCATGCTAACGTCTGAAATACAAAAGTCATAAGAAAAGAAGAATCGGGCAAAAAGAGAAAAATTTTTAAATTTACAAAAAGCTTTTGATAATGTGAACCATGAACACCTGCTTAATGTACATCTTGATCTGGACTTCAGAGGGCCGGCACAAAAGCCGATGTCTTCCTATCTATCAAACAGAAGTTAAAAAGTTAGCATAGGTAATCAACTATCATCATGGAAAACTATTGAAGTTTGGGGCCACAGGGGGCAATTCTGGGGCCTCTAATTTCACACTTTATATGTGAATGAGATCACTCAATTTTCAAAAGGTTTTGACATCATACTATTCGAGAACGACACCATTCTTCTGCAGAACGAAATAAACAAAAGTATACGTTATCAGGAAGAAACGCGTAAACAACGTTTTCGGGTGGTTCAATAATAAATTCATGACAATAAATTGTAAAAGAACGGTTGAAGGTATTTTCAGTAGAAGTAACAGCAATTATCAAGCTACAGTTCCACCTAACAAAAAATTTGATCAAACTATTCAACGAAAACATTATGTAAAGTACTTTGGAGCTTTTATTGACAACCATTTGAAATTTACCGAGCATGTTCAATACTTATTTGAAAAGTTGAACAAATTATAAATTCGTTTATCTCTTGAAAAAATTGCAGCCTATTTCACAGTTATTGTTTTACTATAGGGTCAATGTACAACCTACAAACGATTGTTCAATATGCTGTGCTTTTATATGGCACGGCATGCATAACAGCCCTAGAGCTCTGGAATCCAAACTCAATCACTTGGTTAGAATTATATGCGGAGTGAGAGAACGCAATCACTTTCCAACTGTAAAAAAAATTCCAATTGAAAGAAAATTTAAAACTATTAGTCATTATTTTGAGAAATGAGAGCCCATTTGAGGAGATTAAATCAATAAAAACTTGTGTTGAATTTAAAAAGGTATCAAAATCGAGAAGTACATGTTGATCCATCAAACCATCTGATAACGCAAATGGCTGTAGTTCTCAGTCTATACGTTTAAGTATAAGAAAACCTGTCAACATCATGCTTAAGTACGATCCCAACTTTGCAAAATGTACAAAAGCAATGAACAGAAACAGACTGGAAAATTTTATCTCTATTTTTGTCCAATGTTACATCCCACGCAATGCTGAAATACATTCAAAAATTTACTGATCTTCATTATTTTAAGTTTTTGTTGGTTTTTGGCCAATTACCTTCAAACTGCTCCAAGGCATCATAAAACTGGGCTTCTTTGAAGCCTATTGATGACAACTGAGTGATGTGTTTGTGCTGAGTGCATAACATGTCCTTAGCTTCTGAAAACTAAATTAATTTAATTTGTATCATGTTGAATGCAGGCGGACATCGAATGCAAGTATATAGATAGCAGTAACTTCTAAAAATAATGAAATGGAAACTATTTCATACAATCTCTTTTGGCGATCAGTTTTTGTACAGCATTTACCACATAAAAAAACCGTTAGCTAATCAAAAGATATTTTGACAAAACCAGCTGGCGTTAATTCTTTTGACTATATTTCTAGGGAATAACAGGCATGCACTATGGCACCAAAAACTACGTACACCTAAAGATTTTTTAAAAAGCAATGCAAACATTAAATAATATAACATTTTCACTTCAATTTTTATTCTCTAATAACGCGTCCTTAAACCTTTAGCTTTTTCGACGTCTAGCAGATGTCTGATATTGTTTTCATACAGTTTTCTCACGACGTCTGGGATAATTTCATTACAAATTTCATACACTTTTTCTTCTAAATTTTCCCAAAAAAACTGTCTGTTTTCGTAGTTGTTGCTCCAAAATTGCCCATAAATTTTCAATTGGATTCAGATCTGGACTGTATGCTGAACATTTGAGTACTTACTAGTAGTTTTTTGGAAAAAATTGCCGATAATCTTCGATTTATGAACAAGAGCATTGTCTTGTTGAAAAATAGTGTCCAGGAAATGCATTTTTTCCTCGTAAATTTCCAAAATTTCCAAATAGCCGACAGCGTTTAGCTTGTTTGGACACTTAACAAGTAATTTCTGTCCATCTGATTGTATTGCACCCCAAAAACATAAGTGATCGTTTGTCCGAACTAAATTTTTTTTTTAGTTCAAGAAATTTCGTTCCATTTCTTCGAAAAACTCTAACAATCCCGTCGCTGGAGATGCGCACCCTTGTTTCATCAGCACAAACAATATTTTGCCAGAAAGACAAGGGCTTCTTTTAGCATATTGATGCAGCGTTTTGAACAAAAACACTTGCTTGTTTCTTCAAACTGACTTTTTTGCAGCATTTCTTGAAAAAACGCCATATTTTGGAGATTTCGTTTAACTGTACATCTGGAAATTTTATCGTAGCAAGAAAAAGCGTTATGAGCCACTCTAATGCGCTCCAATGAGGTTTTGGGACCTCTAAAAACATCAGTAACTAACTTTTCTGATTATATTGACAAGTTTGGGTGTCTTCCGCTCAATTTTTGGGCCTCGAAATTGTTATTTTTCAAGTAACGTTTGTATGCATACTGTGCACTGGATCTTGACTTCAAGTTGAGTTGCTTCTGTCTTTTAGACCATGAAAATCCGACATCTCGTAGCGTAACAACTTGGCAATCGGTGAAAGAACAAAGGGGTTTAACCATCTTTTCTGTTTAAGCGGAGAAAAGGAGTATGAAATTTCTCTTAAAACTTCTAACTTTCACGCCGTAGCACAAATCATGCTTATGAAGCACGAATCATTCTTTCAAAGCAGAAATCATGCGGTACGTAGCTTTTTGGTACCATAGTGTATATACCTAACCGACCAAAAGCATAAACATGATATGGGCAAACATCAGAACGAAAGTAAGCGGTTAAAGTTTTTGGGCTTGTCAAGGCGAGCAAAACACAAGCTTATGGCTTGTCGCTTAAAAAAATGAAGACTGTATTTTAGATCCTGCACGTTTGAGTAGACGATGGAGTCACCGAGTGAATCTTGTAGAAAATCTTCATAAATTATTGCTAGAAATTCAGTGAAAATGCAACAAAAAGTTTTCTGTGCTTTAATCTTAACTAATTGTGGGCAGTAAACTAACTTACTGCACCTTCTTTCGGTTATCAAATACCAGATGTAAGAAAAAATTTCTGTACGATTTCTTATTCCTACTGTTACTCGAGCATTTGTTAGTGTTTTAGCTAATTTTTCCACAGGTTAAAAGTTCTTGCTATTTTTTGTTTTAATCATTTCAACAGGTAAGTACATGGTTTCTAATAAGTTAAAAGTAACTAAATTTTTACATTTTCGAGCAGAAAAAAATGGACAACTTTCTTCGTCTTCGATTTGTGTTGTCATATATACCAGACTGCGATGATGAACTGCCACATCAAAACACTCTTGAAACCGCTAAAAAGAATTGGGCAGTATAAAAGTCACTTTCTCAAATAAAAATGAGCAGCTGCTACATTTTCACTCATCTTGTTTCATGGGGAAAATTAAGCTGCGTGCATACTACACATATCATCATAAACTTACACAAATTTTTGCTCACACATAAATTTGTGTAAATTTTCATTCACACAGATGGATGAAAATTATGAGCAAAATCCTGCCAGTTAATCTTTGGATGCACATGATTTTTAAGGGTGGCTATATGGCATGCAACATTACTACTTGGGAGAGAAAACACGCATAAAGCCTTCATAAATTAAAGAAAACACCATGAACAGATATTCTAAAAAACACCGGATCGGTTCTGTTTCAGAATTCAACTTAGTGAGGATCAAATCGTTACACCCCCTGGACTCACGTACTATTTTGACTTGCTAAAATGCTATAGAAGAACACTTGATTTGAAACAGGGAGTCATGAAAAGCGTTGGCGGTCCAAAACAGAAAACATTAAAAAATGAACTCTATGAACTAATTTCAAGCTTGCTTCTTGTGATTGGTTGATAAAAATATAAAACAAAAATAGCTGCAGACAGTAAAATCTCCTAGAGTCAATTGATGCTACTACCTCTGTACTATTCGACTGGCTTTATATAGAATTGCTAAACAATATAGAACTGCTGAAACCAGAACATTTCTGCCTCAAGCATCCCACTCGGAAAAGTCTTTAATCAAAACTATTTGCGACAACAACAGTTGCATATTCTATATCGGTTGAAAACATTGCCGGACAATTGGGGGGCAATTGTCGATAAAAAGACTTCTGACGCCCACCAGTTAAACACCCACTTCTGAGGCCCACTAGCCCTATTTCAAATTTAACAGTACTAAAGACCATGTATTTCGAACTCTAACGCCTTTCTCTTTTAAGTTTTATTGTCTCATAACTATAACGCTAGAACGACCTCATATGAAATTCCAAATTTTTATTAGAAATTACCTTTCAATTTATAGTTCAAAAACCAAATTAATGATTCAGGTAGGTCACATATGCTCAAAACAATTTTTCTAATGACCGACATAAAAGGTCGCACTTTGACGTCTCGGCGAGTAATCATATGGTTGTAAAATAAATTGGGAGTTTGTGGAAAAAACACAAAGAAGATTCATCCTTAAATTCTGATCAAAAACATTGAAAAATCAAGTAGCTTGATTACCAGCCTTCTTTAAAAAAACATTTGATTGTCAGCAGACCACATGACCAAAAGCTACTATGCAACAATAAAACACGTGTTGGACCTCATATGAACAACCGTCAAAAAAGTTTAGATAAAAACAACGAGGCTCGTTATTGTGCGTTCGCACATGATGTTCCGACCCCAGCCCATCTACATTTTTGACTCAATTGTCAACCAAATGAAGAGACAACAAAAATAGATTGTTTGAATTAAAAAAATTGTTACAAAACCTTGCTTTTAAATGAAATACATAATGCCATGCCTCAATACAGCGCTCATGAGATCTGCCATTAACAAGACTACGAGAAAAAACAACAAAAAACAGTAAAAGCAAAAACAAACATTTCACGGCAAAAACTCAATATCTAAATTTGTAGCAACGTCAAAATGCAATCAGATAAAACCTTAACGACACAAATTTACTCTTTCCTAAACATACAGCAGATGGAAACTTTCCTTAATGAGACTAGGTAACAAGTGGACAAAGAGAAGAAAAAATGAGGCGAAATACAAATATCAATCAACATTTTCTAAATCAAATAATTTCAAAAGTCTTAAAAATCATTAGTTTATAACAAATTAACTCTTGATAAATTTACAAAAAGGTCATTTTGAAACTAATGGGGTCTGTCTTTGGTTAGGCTAAGCCATAGGAACGGATTAAAGATGCGGAAAACTTAAAAAAATCTCAAAAAATTGCAAACAATTAGGGAAAACACGAATTATTGAAGCCTTTGAAATCATCAGCTATTATCTGAATATTATCTTTTTTATTTCAGTTTGTTTTACACTAATTCCGCCTGAAATGTACTGACAGAATAAATAAGTTCAATTGGACCACATTTGAAAATCATAGGGAACGGTTTCTACCCGAATATGCAAAAAGAAGAGAAACAAACAAAAACACACCACTCACAAAACTTTTATGGAAACGCATATTGTCCAACAAACAAAACATCAGTTATGAAATAATATCAGTAGACATGTTAATTGTTGAAAAACAAGGAGTTGGATGGGACCCTTCAATGATGAGAATAATTAACAAGTTGACGAAAAGAACAACAAAAACTGGAAAGTTTGAAAAATCTTTGAAAATTCATTTAATTGTAAACTTTAAGACTATTCGCTTTTTGACCTTTTTGACTGCTTCGGGTAACATCGTTCAATCAATCCTCAATTAAAATCTTATGAGACCGGTCAACATATTACAGCTACCTAGAGAATAAAAAACACGCAAACTCAGCAATTTTGAAAGTAACTGAGCGAGAAAAGTGTCGAAGCCATTAGAAAATGAACTCTTCGTTAGGAGCTTTTCTGTTTTCAATTAACTTTTAACAGAAATAAGATTTTTTTAAAAAAAATGACTTCAAAAAACTCAACAAATGTGAACAATTACATTAGAACAACGAGATTTTTGAGGAAACCTGTAGTATCATTGCTATTAAATTCAATATCTCTCATCGGAAGCTAATAAACACGCTATTTGCCTAAGTAAACTTGCCTTGACGGACGACGAGGATGTTTTTTAGTCATATGTCATCACAAGGACATTACAATAAGTCATTGGCTATGAAAAGAACAGCAAAGACAGGCAAAATTCAAAAATTCATCTTCTCTAGACCATTGGGAACAATCAATATTTGGATAATGAGATAAGATTTCAAAACGAACCGAAACTTTTTAAAATTTATGGAATAAATTTTTTAAAATTTATGGAAACTTGTGCATCGAAGTCGTAAATAGTTTGAAGATGATATCGCTTACCATATTAATATTGTTTTTGTTTGCAGTAAGAAGGAAGGGGGTCCTGTCATTATTGAGACTGACTTACCGTTAAAAATTTATTTTTAAGGTTGATTAATGTTCAAAAAATTTTGAAAATTTTTTTTAAAGTTTTAACAGACATTAGGTTCAATAGCTTTCAAATGACGTCAATAAATACGGTCAGTTATGCCTCGATGGTCGGAGAAGAATTTTTGTCAGGCATAGCTAATCAATAAGACATCACAATAAGCCTTATGACTATCAAAACAACATCAAAAATAAGCAAAAACCTGTAATTCTGTAGAAAAATGCGAGATGAAAGTGTTGAAGTCACATAAACCGTAAGTTTTTCTTTGAAAACTTTATCAAAGATCCATTGAACGTCTTCTTTAAGCCAACGGCAGCTATCAATATAAATGATAAAATTAAAAAAACCATTAATATGAAAATATCCAGTACGAAAAAATTTGAAATCTTGTGGAATTGAAGTCATATAACCAATAGTTAGAAGTAGTATATAATACCTACGTAAAGAAAGGGGGGTTATCATTCGACTCTTAACCATAGGATAATAGGTAGTGGCGGTTAAGTGGGAGTAGGATAGGCGGGATAAAATCTTTCCGCCGCTGTTTATATCCCTCTCCTATTCAATCATTCTCTTTTGAGTCTTGCCGCTTTTGTTTCCCTTTAACTTTGCCTTCTGTCTCGCCGCTTGCTTTTGATTTCAAAACACTCAAACAAATTAAATTAAAACCAAATTTCACACTGCATGCAAAATCAATACTGGTTCAGTTTTGCGTGTCTCTCTCTGGGCAATTAAATTTAATTATGCACACTAATATCGCCTTGCAGTTTTGCACACTGGGCCCTCTGACTCGCTTTCACTTGCTTCTTCTGCCTCAAAATTAATGAACGGATTATCGGGCGTAGCGTTTTCTTCAAAACTGGCATCGAAATCATTGATATCGCTACTTTCAATATCCGAATCATTTATATTCTGAGCAGCGACAAAACCGGGGTCTGGTGGTTGCCATGTGTTTGAGCTTGGGGTGGTATCTGGAGAGGAATGTGGTACAACAAAACTGTTATCCCACTCTGGGCTAGAGCTCAAAAGTAAGTCGCTAAAATCGTCATAATCCCATTCCACATCGTCGTTATTCCAATCAATTTCATCGATAGCATAATCGACAATTTCATAATGGCCAAACGGGAGGGTTTTTATGCCATCGGGTAGTATATAGCGCTTGTTGTCAAAAGCTGACAGACAAATTTTGTTTGTAGTAACTGTCTGCAGCCTGTGGTGGTCGGACACAATCCTGGTGTTCTCTGAGCGCAGGTGGTTTCCAGTGCTGATAGTGTTTAGGAAGTCGACGTGGCGAAGATGTTGTTGTGCGGCCCTCGTCACCCCTTTTGCTGAAAGTTTTCGACAACCTAAAAGAAAGAAAGAAATGAGAAAAATTAGGTGCTATTATAATTACTAACCCCATATGTAAATATAATACGATATAACACCTTCCAGATGCCTATTAACCCAATACGAATTTTTATACAACAACTTACAATTTTGTTTTTTGAGAGAATAAACTTACTTTTTGACAGGATGGAGTACAGCTTCGGCTTCAAACAGATAAAGTCAGTAATATAGTCGCCGGCGAATTCGTCCTTGTATTTGACGACGACTCTTTTGTTAGTGGTATTGTAAAGAAAGTGATTGGTTGGGTAATTTGAGAAATCAAAATGACTTAATACTGACTGAGGCTTCTGCGATAACTCTGTATAAAAATCGTCGCTTTTTATCGCTTAAAGGAGACTATCTGTATCGCTGTAAAGAAGGCGACAATTAAAGTTGGGGCGCATGACATTGTAATGGAATGAGTACATGTGGAATTTTGCAAGATCTAATATAGTCGCTCCCACAATTGTGGGAGTGTTCCAATAAATGGACTTTGGTCGTGTGGTCAAAGCTGCTAAATTCTCCCCAAAGATCATATAGCGATCAAACTCAAATCTGGATATTATCTTCAGCGCATGCTCGGCATCTCGTGAGATCGTTATTTTATTTCTGCGTCTTTTCGATTCGCAGTTTTTACCATAAACTGCATTATTCATCAGTTTATAAAAGTTCTCTTCAAACTTGATTGAGGCAACTTGCCGTTTTTCACTATTTAGTGTAATGTATGGCGACAGCCAGTTTTCTTGTCGAAATTGAAGCACTCTGTGAACTTTCCTGATTACCAAGCCGAGTTGGACATAAAGTTTCAGCAGTTTGTAGTGGACCACGTATCTCTCTTTATCAAGGAACGTTTGCAGGAGTTTCTTTACTTTGGAAGATGGGAGATTGTGTTGTTCTTTTAATTCGATCTGGTAATCGCTCAACCACTCATCTTCAACCACGTCTTTTGTGGGTGCCAACGGAAAATCGCGATGCTCATCATGAAGGCTCGGCGGGTAAGAGATATCGACCTCTACAAAGTATCCAATGCTAGCGTCATCGGCGGTGTCCAAAATCTATTGAAGGTGAATATCTGTGTTGAACGCGAAGTCGGCGAGCGGTAGTTTCTCTAATTGCATTACGCCACCATAAAGGTTATTAGCGTCGACACAGAAACCAAAACAGGATTCCTCCGTGCTATCGTGGTTGGGAATATAGGAGTTATTTGCAGTGAAGCGCCGACTTTCAAAGACAGATGTGACTCCACCGCGAATTGCGGCTTCAATCATGTCCAAGTGTTCGCGCTCAGTCAGTAACTCGACATTGGCTTTGCAGATTCTAAGTGATGCTTCCTTAGCCATATTGGGTAGGGTGAAGAAGTGCATACAGTCCAGTTTATACGTATCGAAACTCAACTGTCGATGGAATTCGCAAACACATGCGAGTAGTGCACAGTCGAGCTTCAAGTATGAGTCATGATAACCCTGCAGTGTTCCACATTTCAGAATTTCCCACATCCTGCGTGCATGTTGTAAATTAGTCTCCGTTACCTTCACTGCCCCTCCGTCCAGAGTGTTACCCCACTTGCTCAGTGGCGGGAGACTGGTGTCACTGAACTTGGACCGACTAGTCACATAAGAGTAAGGGTAGTAGCCTTTCTGTTTAAGTAGCTGAAGGTTAGCATCAGATAATGTAGAAAACATTGCCCTCATTATTTCGAAACGGTCATCGGGTAAAATTTCAACAAGTTTCTCTAAAGAACTGTTCATCATCTTGAAGGAGTCTATGAATCGAAGATATTCGTAAACTTTCACTGTTTTTCCCTTTTCCGTTACGAAAGTGTCAATAAGCACACCAAATGTCATTGATATGTATTTTTCGTCGGTGGCTGGTATGACGCTGATGCTTGTGGTTGGCTCGCAGTTGTTCAGTGCCAATCAAATGTGATGTAAGTCATAATTTTGAATATTATGACCCACAACAGGGGTGAAATTGATATTTCGTCTCAATCGATTGCATTTCTCATGTGCCCATCCCAAGAATTTACCACTGTAGAGGCAATGGTCGAGGTCAATTGTGTTCTCTGGATCTTCCGTTTCTGAAAACGATTTTTCACAAATCCAACAGTGCGTAGCGTTAGACTTTCCCAAGTTTCGTCTATCGCTTTTGAAGAAAGGGTGCTTCCTTTTCTGCTGATGAATATCTCTGGCTAGTTTGTGAAGCATTTTGACAAAATTTGTCATGCAAGCAGGAGAACTGTCTACATGATGAAAGATTGGCTTTGATGAATGGTGATCTATCACTGTTAGCGCAAAGCCACACGGTTCATGTATCTCCTTGACCTGTGTAAAGGCTTTATCACTTGGTCCCTTGCAAGTAGACACGGGTCGTAAGAAAGACGCGAAGTCAAAATAGATAACAAGAGGGACAAACCACGTAGCAGCCAAGTTCGTGAACTTGTATGAGTTGTTCTCACTTGAAGGCATATGAATGACAGCAGGTGCATTTTTGCAACTGTTATTGAGATGTAGGTTGTAACTTTCAAGTCCTTCTCGACAAATCCAAAAACAGTTTCGACAAATTTTGTAGGAGAATCTGTAATCAAGTTCTCGCACGTAGCAAACAACCTTCACCAGGTTTGTAATGAGGACGTAGTGATGACGGTCACAGTCGTACAGCAAAAGTAAATCCATTACAAAATCTGAGCTGTATGACGAAATTTTTAGAGGGAAAAACTGGCCGTTATCGTATCCAAACACGTTTACCTGAACGTTGTTGAGTGTTTAAAATTGAGGAATGTCTGCAAAGCCCATGGGCATAGTAAAATCGCCCAGAGGTTGATGCAGTCCTGGTTGATTGTATGTAGTTGGTGAAGTTTTGTCGGTTTGATAGTTTCGATCAATTCTATCTAAACTTATCTGATGATACATGTGATAAGCGGCCACAAAACAATACCTGAAGCAATCTCGATCTTCGTGGTTCCTAACGTTGAGCAATCCTCCGCAGTTGGCAACTTTTGACGGCAACGCGATGTATGATGAACCAAGAATTGGTATGAAACGTGCGAATTTGACGTCAACTTTGAGAACTTTTTCGAGTGTCCAACCACTCCCCAAAGAGTTGAATGTTGTCAATACGCTCATCATCTTCTCCACCATTTGCCAATACGCTTCATCCGACAGTCCGTTTGCATAGACAGGAGTCATCAGAGAGTTTGCGTATATTTCAATACGGTCATCTTCTGGCATATCCGGCTCATCATACATAACTTTGACAAGCCGCAATTTTGCACACAGTTGAACTTTTTGAGGACCCTGGGTCAACTGCTCACTTATTAGAGTGTCTATTTTGGGTTTTTGTATCCGCATAAAGTTTTCGAGATCATTGGACTCTTCGGCCGCTGTTGACTCGAACGATCTCAGTACTCCATGGAATGCACTTTCCAACGGAGTGTCTCGAGGCTGAAATTGTTTACCTAGGATGGGTAAGTGATGAACGGAAGTCATATGCTGTACGTAAAGATGGCAATCGTTGAATCCGAGTAGGCAGCTTTGACAGCAATTGGTGAATCGTTGGTGTGCAGTTTTCATGTGTTCTTCGAGCAAAGAAATCTTCCGACAAGTAAACTCACATAATGAGCATTGATATACGGGTAAACCAATCTCATCAGGATGGAATTTATGCTCATGCCTGGAGCGATTTCTTTTTGTACTCAGAATAGAATCACAATAACGACACTGGAAACCCATTTTTGAATTGTCTAACTTTAGTATGAACGAATTGTTAAACTCGAGTACGAACAGTTGAGCTAGAGAAACGAATGAACAAGAAATGGCTTCTCGGGTTTACAGTTTTAGAGACTACAGTACTGCATAGGCGCCAAATTCGAAGTTTTAAAATGCTGTTTTCTGATTGGTCGGTTTTGGCGCATACCTTTATTTCGAAACTTTGTTACTTTTGAGAGAAAAAAGATGTGTTTTCAACTCTCCATTGCAATCGTATGCCAAAATATACCACCACAGGGAACCCTACCGAGTATTGCTGATCATCGTTTGTGTCAAAAAACTTTTTTTGAGAACCTGGAAAAACATGCTAATATTCAAAATTGTAATAAAAAGCGCTTTTTTATGCATTTTCAATTACGGATGGTTAGAGTTGTCCTACGTTCTTAGGTCTGATGAGCAAAAATGCTCCCAGTGCCGAGAACATAGGACCCATATAAAAAAATTGCTCAAAAATAAACAGAAAAAAAGTTTGTTTTTCTGTCAATCAAGTCATTAATTAACAATTACATGACAATTACATGAGATAAACATGTGTCTTTTTTCTGAGGCCTTTTTTGATGACAGCTGTTATGAGATAAATTTACACTGAGGGCCCAATAAGTCCAAAAATTTAAAGAAAACCGATCTAACATCTTTCCTTAGGGTACTTCATATGCTAATTAATGCCAGATGTTAATGTGACATTAATTGCCAGATGTTTCGAAAATCGGTGAAGGAGCCGTTTTTTGATGATGATGCTTATGAGCAATAATGTCGGGCATCAAGCAGTGAGAACAAAACCGTTGCAAAAATTTGAATTTTTCTTTCAGTAATTAGTAATTAGGTTAATTAACCCTTAATTAGTCGCTAATTAGAGGCTAATTATCTCCATAACGGATGAGTAAAATTTGACGATTTTGATGAGATGTTTTTTGTACTTTAGAGTATGCTGAGTCTTACTGAACAATCAGTTTCATCCCAAGTATTTTTTGGAACCCTCTTTTTTGGGGTCAAAGGTCAGTGGTCATGTGTTAAAAAAGAGTTTTTTTTCGTTTTTTTTTCAAACTAACATGCTCTTTTTTTTCAATTGATCCCCAAGTAACAAATGAGAGTTGATTCTAGTGTAAGCTGAAGAGGGCATCTACTGAAATAAGTGTCAAAATTTGACGTTTGAAATGCATTTTTTCGAAATATTTTCTTTGATTATTTTTTATTTTTTGAACAGTTCTTCGACTTATGAATTGAATTTGGAATTCAATCCATGCTACAGCTGTGGCATGGAGTTAACATGTTATTAGCGTCAATACCGCATACTCTCACATATGGCTATATCTCTAAACTTTATGTTTATTATATATAATAATAACAAAATTTTTGCAGATTGGGAAAAGTATTTCTGGATATAATATTGAAAAACCTCACCACGTCATAGTAGTTGTAATAATTGAGTGTTTGTTAGGAAACAAATGTTTACGTCATAATGAAAATCTTTTCTGAACATGTTTGAACTTGATCAGTAGCAATGTTTTAATTTCTTTGACTCAGCAGATTTAAAGCTATAAAACAGATTTAAAAAATTAAATTCAGCTTTTAAAAAGTTGAAATCACACATTCTTGATACAAAATCAAGTTAGCATCTCACTATATAAAAGAGTTTTGTGGTGATCCATTAAGTTTAGTTTTCAAGTTAATCAAATAAGTCCATTAAAGTATTCTCAGGTAGCCGTTTCTTTGGTGCATTGCAAATCTTTGGCGTGTCTGTGTCACCAAAAACACGTGCTGGTTCTGGTGTTTGAAATTGTGTAGCTGACAGTAACGTTGTATCAAACTGGTTGTCACTGAACAGAGCCGTAGAATTGTTCTTGTGAAATCCCGCAAAGAGGGATGGACTAGATGTCGGTGTCAAACTGGGACTCGGATCAACTGCTGGTGTTACTGGCAAGCTGGCTGAATCCAATTGGGATTGATTTTCTGGGGAGCAAGGTGATGACTTTATGCCCCACATGTCAGCTAAGTTTTCGCAAGCCTGATAAGCCCCTAGCTGGTTTTCAAACAGAGGCACACAGTCGCAATCGTAACGAAACAAAATTCGTTTAACGTCGTCAGGTAATGACTCCATGCCAAGATGTTGAAATGTTGGCAAAGTTTTTGGAGGTAAATGCCCTCCTGATGTAATAAGACTGCAATCTGCTGGTTCTGTCTTCTCTGGTAAAGAAGCAATTGCGTTAATGAAAAGCTTGGGTATCAAGCAGTGCTGGTAAGTTCACCAAACATCGCCTTGTCTCTTCTGTTGAATAAGCACAACAAAGTTTTCGAACACTGTCTGATAAACCAATGTTCGCTCCAAGGAAATTACAGATTCAGCAAGTATTTGAACGGACATAATTTTTGTACAAATTTTGAGAAAGAAATTAAAACCAATTTGATAGAAGACTGTTTGTAGGTGTTTGTCTGGTAACGAACTGTTGAAAGAAAGCAAAGTGCACTGAACGCAAGGTTTAAAGAAAATGAATAACTATTTATAAAGTAAGATTGCACAACGTGTAATTCAACAAATTATATCTGGGGTCAAATATGGTTTTAATTTTGGTAGTGTATGTGCTCTGATATATGCTCTAAATTTCGTTATTATACATGGGTCGATACACTTTATAGTGTGTACTAACTCAGTTCTTATCCAGAGCGTATTTTATTATTAGCATTTCATTGTACGCTGGTGCATGTTTATTCTTATCAGAATTTCCTTACTGCTGTAGGTTCACTTGTGCTTCTAATTATATCACACACCCAGGGTCACATCTGTTCCAAGTTAAAAGCATATGGCCCGCATATAATTCCAATAAACAGTGTACACTGAACTGCTGGTCCAAATACACACCTAGGGTCACATCTGTTTTCTCTATAGAACCCAAAACATGTGGTCCGCATATAGTATCAATAAACAGTGTACACTGCACTGCTTGTTCAAATGCCCACCCAGGGTGGGTCACATTTGTGTTCTCAAAACATATGGTACGCATATAATTCCAATAAAAACTGTACAGTGCACTGCTGGTCCAAGTACACACCTAGGTTCACATATGTTTTTTGTCTTATCTAAGGTCACAGCTGAAATTAATTATGCAATATGTGAACAACAGACAGACTCAAGTACGCCATAGGCGTACTTGAGCCTGTATTCACAAATCATTTGGATTTAATTAGGCAATTTGACGACACTTGTTTAAACCCAACTTGCCGCCCCATTGAGTTGGAGTTTTACACATTATAACACTTGAAAGTAATAAAACAAGTTGCACACTATGCCTTTCACGTCCACTAAAGACACAGAGTTTGGAGATTGTTATTTCGATATTTCCAAAACTGATAAGCGCTTAATCAGAGCAACGCTGAAAACCTATGAAAGGACAGGGACATATGTATTTCTGAAATTGTTCAAAAAAGCAACAGACGATTACGAGTTTGAACAGAGAATTTCTCTAACTCTTGGAGAGTTTGAAAAATTGGTCAGCTCAGCTAGCAAAATACAGAACTCAGTGGCTGACCAGCTGTCAACAACAAAACCACCACTAGCGAAGAAACCAAAAATTCAAAAAGAAGTTGCCAACAACGATGGTTGAGGCGATGTTTGAGCGTTCTCCAAATTACTTTAAACAATTTCAGAAACAGTTCAAATTTCTCATTCTTGAAGAAAAACCTAGCTTTTCTAATGGAAATTTTTATGCAGTGTGTGCACCTTTTGATTCCGAATTTTGCGATTTAGTAAACAGTCATTATCACGTTCTGATTGATACAACTACTTTTGAAAACGAAACAGTGAAACGATATCAGAGCTTTCCTGTGCCTTGTGTTTATACAGCTTTCAAATTCTTGTTTTGGACTGCACCAAACTTGGAGACTAATGGAGACGTTTTTACAAAACTCAAATTGGCAATCGAATTCAACGGTTCGGGAGAAAAAACCGATTCACAGTCAGTGCGCAAGCGACTGCCAGTTTTTGCTAACCACAACAATTTATCGAAAAGCAGCTCTGCAAAACAAACAAATGTCAATCTCAAACCGAGTGCCAAGATGTCAGTAGTTGCTCAAAAAACTATCTACAATGCCCGGCCTCCATCGAAACAAGTTCAAACTGATTTTGTTAATAGTGAAACTTTACGAAGAGTTGAAACAATTTTGTATGGTCATCATTCTGGCGCTGTTTGTCAAATTATGGATATTTTTATGAGTGGATATGGAAAATTGAATATTGATTCTGATTTATTGAGTGTTCGCTTTGTGTATGAAAAAAAAGTAAAGTTTTGAAAAAAAAAATAAATTTCTCAAGTTAGTAAGGTTAGAACATCATATGAAAAGCGAAACGAATCAATTCATTATCGCTAATATTTACAAGTTTTTGAGCATTGAAAACAAAATGAGCAATATAAATACAAAAAAGTAGACAAAGTTTAGAGTTTGCTCTTTGAATTGGTTGATTCTCCAAGAGTTGATAGATGTTGTGATTGCTGCCAACGGAAACGATTCTTTGATATAGGTGTTTGTACGATGAAATGGGCTGACCAAAGTGATCGGCAAACAAAAGTTGATTTTTTTTTCTGCATAATAGTAACCAGTGGCTGCCAATATTTTCAGCAGTTGCTGCATTAACAATAAGGAAGCTGTTTCTGTTCATTTTTTCCGGAAAGTTGTTGGCCACAAACACACTATAGAATTTATATTTAAGAGTTTTGCAACCTTGGATTAAACCATTATTATCATCTTCATCCATCATTAATTTGTCAGAATGTGATTCTTTGATACTCTTCTTGCACTATCAACAAATATTGTGCTAGCTTTTTCGCCAATAATGAATAATTCTATATTGTTCGGTAAGACCGCAGAAAATTTCAACTCAATAGAAATTGACGAATTTGTAAGCTCAGGATGAATAAAATCGTGGGATGCTTGTTGGGTGCTGGTCAAATCAAAAACCATTATAAAATGGTTTGGGTAATCTGTCAAACTTATTCCATGACCATTGTCGATGTAAGCTAAATCGGATATTGTGTTAAAGTAAAGACGTTTGTCATCACTTGTTGATATCGGACTATCTGCTACAGGTAAACCGTTTCGATAAATATAAATCTGCTCAAGGTCGAATTTGCGGAAATTAAATGGATTTTGTCTGTTGTTACCAAGAAACGCTTCGTTAGTGTTCAGACAAATTGCTAGTCTACGAATCGGTTCTCTGGCAAAAATATCTTCTTGTTTCCAACTGTGGAGACATGTTGACGTCAGGAACGTTTTTGTTAGAGTCTCCAAGTAGGGATACGAAGCTGGACTTGTTAATAAAGTTTTTTCAATAGCGGATACAACATCATCGTTCAATGTCATCTTGTGCGCATACAAATTAGCTTTGACAATTTTTACTTTGTAGTGCTTGGCAGCATCGTCAGACATTATAACAAAATCATCTATTGACCGTCTAATTGCAATGCGAAGTGTCACACCACTTAGCAATTGTCTGTCACAGGTGAAAAAGTCGACTGCAACTTTACCGTAGAATGTGCACCCAGCTGATCCTCTCACTAAGGCTTTCCTTCTGTTCACTTCCGCAGTTGACAGCGCTCCTGGATTTTCTTCGTAGAAGTAACCCTGACATGCCAACCAGGTGTTTTTTGCATCTTTGTTATGTGAAAATTCTGTTTCAATAAAACTTTTATGAGCATAGTTTCCGTTAGCGTTTGAAATTTTTAGTCCATTAGCAGACACTGTACAGTCAGAGAAGAGTGAATGTAACATATTATTGCAAAAATAGGGAGCATCTGTTTTCGTAACATCTGTTGCTGCTCCTGCGTCATATCTCAAACCAGCTTCTGATGACTGGACAATTCCACATTTTACTTCCAGGAAAATTTTCTGTAAGTCAATAAAATTATTTCGGTCACCGGCGACTTCAAATTCTAACATGGGTCCATTTGGACTGTAGACTGGGCCCAACTTTTGACAAAAACTACCATCGAAAGTTACTAAAAGAGAAGGTTTTTCGAATAAATCCAAAGAACTGTGAGTTGCTTCTGATGGTAATAAATTAGCGATCATCGTTCACTCTGGCAAAAAAATCTGACCGACTTCTTTTTGGAGCTCTGTGCGTTGAAATGGTTTTTTTGCGTTTGTTGATCGCTTTCTGTGGCTTGACTCGACTTGACTTCCTCCGACGTGAAGTATTTCGTCGAGATCCCCCAGTCTGTTTTTTAACAGTTTTTGTGATTGTATTTTTAAACGCCTGTTTAGGAGATTTTTTGCTTCCGACTACATCCAAAATCTCTGGAACACTTTGTTTCAAAAGCTCCTTCCCGATACGCTTCGCTGTAGGCAAAATGAAACGACGTGCTAAAGGCAGCGCAACACGTCCAATGCCTGCAGCTAGGGCTCCAAAACCACTTCCTCTTTGACGATAATGTCCAGAGAAATGAGGCAAAGACGTTGCTTGATTCGCATAATAAGAATTCATTTTAGGAGGAAAATTTTTTGAATTGTAGTGTTAGAATAACTTTTCCAGTTCCCGAAACGGGAACTAATTGTCCTGTTTCCGTTCTCAGTTCAATTGAAATCGATTGAATTGTGTTGGTTAGGAGCTTCTTATAGTCTAAATTTGTAAAAACTATCCAATGAGTTGGCTCAAACTCACAAACACTACCGTTTTTCAGACGTTGTTTTGAATCAATGACTCGCAAAAGAGGAGCCTTAGTGTCACCAACGTATTGATATTTAATTATGTTAGTGTAAATGAAAATTAGATGCTTTCCAGCACCAAGATCAGCTGGGAACTCCCCATGATAAGCTTTCGTATCATCATTTTTCATAAACTTGTTCGCATTGGGAATCATTTTGTACCCAATATGTATTCCATTACCGTCATGAATACCCTTAAATCCAATAGTGCTCGGAATTTCCTCGCTGGGAAATGTAATTCCCTCATACTTGCCAAATAAAATTTCATATTTTCCAGTGCTCTTCAACTCTCTGAAAGCAAAATTGGGCAGTCCAATTGTTCGCTTAATTGTAGCAAAAAGTTGTGCCACTGTATCAAAGGTGCCTGGCATAAAACTAAATTGTTGTCCACTATATGGTCTAGAAATAACATTAGCTCCTGAAGACATCTTTTGGGAATCTTCATAGTCTTTTAAGTTGTACACAATTAGATTTCCGTTTACTATGTTTTCTATTTTTGTTCGGAATATGATTTCACTTAACGCCACTCTCCAATTACCTGCAAGTTGGATTTCGTCATTAAAAAAATTTCGAAATGATGCAAGTGTGTTTGAATCAAATATTTCCATTGAAGCGGATGAAACAACGTGAACTGTAAACTCGTCTTCAAACCGGTTGTTGGACATTTTCAACGAGAGGGAGCCTGACAAGTTGAAATTCTGGTTGATAAAATTTTTCTTGAATTGGTTCTTTGTCTGTGTCGACTTAGGAGTATGTTGGTGGGCTTAATGTCGGTATTCCCGTTATTTCAAAGACTTCGTCTGTGAACGATTGCTTGTAACTTTTCCTGAATGCTTTATCTTTTTTAACTATTCTCACAAAGTCTCCAATGTAAAACTTGGGCTTCTGATTTGAGCTTGTTTGGGCTGTCAATGAAACTAGTCGTGGCACATCTTTTTTGTAACTTTGTTGGGAGCAATTTTAGTTACTCGATTGGCTCTTGAATTGATTGTTTTCACAAATTGGTCTAATTGGTCAATGTAGCTATAGGTCCACTTTTCTTCGAGATACCGATGAATTATCTTTTTGAGAGATCAAATGTTCCTCTCTGCAAAAGCTGACTTTTTTTCACTGAAAGTACTATATAACTGAATTCCGCGTTTGTTGCACAATTGTTTGAATTCTCCCAGAAATTCTGTGCCATCGTCAACCCATACTTTTTCGGGCTGTTTGTTTTTGATCATCTTTTTGAATGCTTCAGCAGCTTCTGTTGCGTACTTTGTTTTTAATGGTTCCACTCGTAAATATCTTGACAAACAATCAACCGCTACTAGGAGATACTTGATGTTGCGGTTATACTTTGCTAATTTATCAACGTGTGCCAAATCTAGAGACCAAATTTCGTTAATGTCGGTACTTTGTGTCGGTTAATGTCGGTTAATTGAACGGTACTTTGTGAAAGACGGCTTTGTCTCCAAATAGGACAGGACTTTGCCTATAGAGAGCTTGCTTTGAGTCTGTAGTCGTTTTATGCTTCCATACGAAGCTGGTCCTTTTAAATACCATTGACCCAATTTTTTTACTTCAGGAAAAGAAAGACCACATCTTCTGACTGGTCTCTTCTTTGTCTGGCGTTTGGTCCGTTTCTTCTTTATATTTTTTTCGGGTTGGTTTTGAGCCACTGAGTCGTTCTCCAGTAGAGGAGAACTCTTGTTGACTGGGTTGTTCTCTACTTGGGAAAAATTCTTGTTCACTTTCAGACGAGGCTTCCAAGCTTTGCTTGGCATGTGTATTTGCAACAAGATGAGGTGAGATATTAAGATCAAATAAAATTTTTTAGTATTTTTCAATGTCAATTTTTTTAGTCGGTTGCTGTAGATTGTACAGAAATGTTGAAGCTTTGATGCCCAGTGTTTGTTTATTAACGTGAAGAACGTCGTTCGACTCTATGGTGACTGTTTCAGATTGGTTAATCAAGTCAAGTATGATTTTTGATCTTTTGATTTGGTTTTTATTCATAACTTCTAGCTCTATCATTATAGAGGTGAAATCGTCGCTTTTTCTTTGTTTTTTCACTACCGGTTCAATCTCGCTGTCTTCGCTCATGGGTTCTGTTTTCTCCTCTTCTGCTGTTTCAATCATCAGTTTGTTTGCAGTCTCAACTGGTTCAAGTGCTTTCTCTGGTTTTTCCATTGAGTTGAACTGGTTTCTTTGCAAAAGAGACAGCTGTGTAGCTTTTTGTTTATAAAGGGGATTGTCCAAAACTTCTTTTTTATCGGTTGATGTGAAGCAAACATTCGTTTTGGAATTAAAATGAATTCTTCGGAGCGCATTATGATTTTGTCAAATATCGATAACAAGCGAAACCAACAATTTTGACCAAATCTGTTTCTCTAGCAAAAAGTTGCCTCTTTTCTTTCAAACTTGTTTGTCTAGACAATAGTTTTTTGAATGATTTTTCATAACCTTCTACAACACTTTTTCTTATTGGACCATTACCATTGACAATGTTGAGCAAACATTCGCAAAGGAATTTATTGAATTTATTTGGAGCTCTCTCGATATTCTCTTTTAGTTTTGTATCCGATATGTCTAGCAGCCGCCCCAGCATACAAACTTCTTTCTCTCTCATCGCTCAAATTTGTGATAACGGCTTTAGCTGATGGCAGATAAAAAATTGATGGTCCTGGAGGAACAATATTTGAACAGTAGCGCAAGACATCTGATGTTTTTGGATCCAAATCAATTAATAAATGACCAAACGGTTCTTTGGTTGCGAGCTCATAGCTTTCTTTTAAAAATTGTGCATTATTCAACTGTCGACCAATAAAACTAATCTGTTGTGTGTCACGGGGTGATTTGAACAATATGATATGTGTTGTGTTTAGATCAATTGTTCTGGACCATCTGCTTTGCTGGAACAAATTGTGTTTAACATAAATTACACTGATGTTTCTATGTCGCCCTGCGGTTGCTAATTTGGAAAATTCTTTGTCATTAAAAATTTCTTCACATGAATCATCGAACACAAGAAGGCAGTTCTCTAACTCTGAAATGAGCTCAAAATTGGAGAATTTTTTAAAATGTATGTTCAGTTTCTTCTCTAACGATTGAAATTTTGGCTGATCATGCTGATAAAAATAATAAATTGTTTGAAACTCTGGGAAAAATGTGCCAACTAATAACATTTTGAAAATGAGCTCAGTTTTCCCGCAGCAAGACGGCCCGCAAACAGCCATGAACAACCGGTCATTGGTAGAAATAACTTTATTCATAACTTTGGATTTGGAGGAGCGTATCCAACTGTACAAGAAAGAAGTGAAAACCAAAGTGTGGATTCTTCACAGTCAAGACTGAAAAAAACCAACTTGGTGAGAGATACAGTTATAAGAAAAATTATTATAATGATTTGTGTAAAGTATACAACCTCTGATCGAGGCAATCTCGAATTGCAAAACCTCCAAGATTGTCTTTCTTGGTGCTCGGCGTCAAAAACCAAGTCAGTTATGCCTCCACCCGGATCTAATTGATCTTCGGTATGACTCATTGTGAAATAAAATTGTTCAAAAAAATGAATTGCTTTCCAGGAGTTTTACATAATTATTTAGCTATAAAAAATTCATAAGAAACATATCCAGAGTCTTCGTCTCTTGTTTGTAAGTGATTGTATAGTTTGCATTCATCGAATCTTGTTTATCTCTAAAAACAATTGACTCTACATTGTTCTCTTTAATCAGCTGCTTGATGTCATCGGGAAGAATCTCATCATCCAGAGACATCAGAACTGGTACTGCACGCTTGGGCGTAGGTAAAGGGGTTAGTTTCAACCTTTCATTTTCTCTTGTAAAGACATGGTACAATTGAAAGTACTCCAGTAGAGAAAGATACTTCTTGAAAGCTTCTATTTCAGCACCAGCACACACAATCTGCTGTTTTCTCAAAACTGTTTGGCCTCTTGTGTCAATTTTTTCTTCCTTGATAAGAGTAACCGTTAACTGATTTTCAGGCGTTATGCAACTGTAAACTGTCAAATTTGGAGACAAATTCACTTGTAGTAGAGACGGAGCTGGTTTCTCTAACCGACAATTCATTCGTCAGCCACTGGTAAAAGAGTTTTGCCTTCTTATTGGCACAATGCTTGGTTCTCTGTCGTTTTGGGCAACTCAATGCATGTAATTTACAAACCGGTGTCTCCCGATACAACTTCAAGTGTTCAATTTTTGGGCAGAACAAAGTTTTCAAGTTGATAACGTTCCTCTGTAACAGCTGTCGTAAAGTTTCCGTTTTTTCTAATCCTTTTGCGTAAAAATCAGAAAAGGGAAATCGAAGAACTATACTTTGAAAAATCTGTTGCAAATAATGATAAGGGTACTCTCCTGTCTCCCACGAGAGACCATGAAGGAATTAAGATACCCACAGGAAAGATCTTTGCTCACTCGAACAAAGTATGTTATATGATTTTGAAGGTAAAAACGAAATTATATCGTTGTAATTTTCGGTAGATACCGCAAGTTCTTTTATTATAAATCCAGATTTTTTACTTCGAAAGCCTTCAAAATCAAGAACAACCACTCCGGATTTCAACATTCCAGCAAATTGAATAAACTATTTTTGAAAGGTTTTACGTATAAACAAAAAGCAATTCCAGTCACATGACCAAGGTACTCATTTGTCACTGAACAAGGTAATACGTAAGAATAGCTTGGACCCTTTTCACTATATTCATAAACAAAACCGGAAGCGTCGTGGAGTATGGCATGTAATCTCCAAATTTTTAGATTTTTGAAATGTTTGTCTAACGAAGAATTATCAATACCAATCAAACCTCCGTACGGCCGCAACTTCAACGCAATATCCAAATCAAGATCCGGATCCAAATGCAAACAAGTGGCTAAAAAGTATAAAAATCGTTTACCGTATTGTGAATATTCTTTTTCGATTTCCTTGTAAGTTTCGTGAATACTTTTCAAATCAAGCGTTGCTATAGTTGCCATTTGATCTATGCACACATTCTCCCAATAATGATCAATTTTTGCTAACAAATGACCAAAACCACTTAATCACACGTCTAAATATCACATAATAAGCCCCTCCCCTCTATTAGGGTAATGAGACTACTTTTTACATGTAGCGTTAAATTCAAACGACCAGAAAGAACTAGCAAGAACGGCGGAATAGAACAATCCAAACGGCAATAAACAGCAGGCGTAAAGATTTTATCCCGCCTAGCCTATTCCCACTTAACCGCCACTACCTATTATCCTATGGTTAAGAGTCGAATGATAACCCCCCTTTCTTTACGTAGGTGTTATATACTACTATTAGAAGACAAAATTTTTTGTTCATTGCGCTTCGTTTGACTCCAAATGAGGTTTGTCATTAAGGAAACCTCAATATGAAAAGTGGCTCGTCCCTAAGTGACTAAAACACAAAAAATATGAACAATTTTCTTAAAAAAGAGCTCTCAAGTAGAATTCAATTTTTTTTATTTTGTTAGTAAACTTTCCTATGAGACCGGAACTAGTCTTTTTAGGGCTTTTCATCTATCAGGAACATAAAATTGGTATACTTTGTGGAGTAAAATGCAGTTTTGAATTACTATTTTTGTAGAAAAAATCTTATTTTGAAGAAAAATAACACTAAATGTGAACAAAATCATGCCAAATATCCCGTGTTCACACAAAAGTTCAATCCTCGATAACTCGAAAAACACAAAAAAAACAAAAAATCTTTTTAATTTCGAATTCTAGACTTCTTCTGGACGAGCTTTTCAATGATACCTTTCACATTTCTCTACGATGAGTATATCGATCGGCCAAAATTGTCTGAACATAAAAAACTCCATTTGAGTATATAGTTCCTCCTCCCCACAAATTGGGTCGGAACAAATAAAAAAGGAAGTCAAAATAACGCAAAAATTTATCGGAAAAAGTTTAGTGTCTTCAAACATCATTTTTTAAATCGATTTTTAAAGCAAATTGAAACAATTAATGCATTAAAACTCGCTCTTTATACTGATCCAGCGTGAATAAAATTAATAACAAATTCACCACTTAGTTTGGCTTGCCATTGCAAAGAAAATGTCGAAAAATTGAACAGTTCATAAAAAAAACATTCACAATACGATTCAGATCTTTTGGGTTGAAAAGAAAGAGAGCGCGCAGATAATAAGCTTCGAGAAGCTGACGCCAGCCAATCATAAGTCACGAAATTAAAACAGAGTTTTTAAATTTGCCACCAAAGTTTAATGTCATGCAGCTTAGTGTAAGTTGTGCAGCCGTTGTGATCAAAATCAGAGCTGAATAATGATTAATAGCACACGTTTGGTATTATAAATGTTTTTGAGAAGTTATTCAGCTCCGAAGCCAAGCTGAGTTGTTGCAGCACTCCGGAAGGCGCTAACAACCGTGTGATTAGGTTTTTAGTCAACTGACACCAAGCACACTGCAATTGATTAGGCTTTCGTTTTCCGTCACTTTTCCCCCATTCTTCATGTAGCAACAATGGCAAGAAAAGAATGCCAATACCAAAGCAGAGTTATCACTTTATATGGTCTGTACAGGGCTAACAAGTTATTTCATCGGTAAGTTCTGCAACTGTAGTTTAGCAATGAGAGTTGATTAAAAACATTACCAAACGGTTGTTATCGATCTCTCATGGTTAATCAACAATTAAGCGTCGCCTAGGAGTTTGATAACTTCTTGATATTGATAACAACCGTGTGGTAATATAAATTGCACGTGCCGAGTGCAGTCACAAAGTTTTTAATTAGAACACACACGTGCACATTTTAGAATGCCGAAAGTCTGCAGTGCCAGAAGTTAAAATCCGAGAAGTTGCTACTTAGCCAGACTTCTGTTGACTTCCGTTGACTTTCGTCATTAAGTCAGAATTTTGAACGGTTCGCGGTTCTCGATAAACGCCAGAAGTTCTCAGTGACTTCAAGCAGAGTCACGTAACCATTACTTAAATTGCTATAATTAAAAGTTGTTGGCTAGTCTACAGTAGTATAGCAAAAGCTAGAAGTAGCTTTCTAGCACACAGAGATGCCACAATTGGAACAGGTATTAACATGTTATGATACCTTGTCGCAAGTATTGCGTGTCTGAGGAATCACTCCATCTTGTCTTCATTGAAGTGGGGGAGTGAGCCATGGTCTTCAAAGTGGCATCGTTCATTCGGCAATAGTGGCTCAGTTGAAACCCACGCACTTTCACATCACTCGTCCAACCACCTATAATCAATACTCGAAAGTTTGCTTCCCACTACATTGGCATTGGTCTAAACAAATGCAAAATACGCAGAGGCAAATAATTGATAGTACCACCTCGAACCAAAAGTTTTGTGTACGGGTTCGGTAGGGCCTGACCTGTAAACCTGTATAGTAGTTGCAACCTTTTCAAAAACTTTGACATCAGAAGGTTCATAGTTGTGAATAGATCACTCGATTTAAATCATAAAAAGAGAGGACAAAAATATTCACAAAACATTGACAGCCTTATTCATATTTTGAAAATTTCGTTTTTTAAAGCCTGACTTTTTGTAAACTCGAACGAGGCAAAGTCTGGATCCCGAACCTTTTCTGACTGCCTGAGTCTTTTCATAATTTGAACTAGTCAAGGTAGGGATTACATCCCAATTTGGTCTGGACGGGTCATTTCCTAAGGATTTTGGAACGAGCACATAAACGCAACAAAATTTTAAACGATCCAAAGCTGGGATCATAGGGTGATTTTGGTCTTGTATGGATATTTTAATAAGCAAAAATGAATGGACGGGAGTTTTCAGAAGTCATTTTCGACGAGGACCTCAACCTGAGTTTTATTCATAATTCAACTGTTTCTCTTTCATGTAAAATAGGTAATAGTTCAATTAGTACTAAAATCTTTACCTTTAACTAAAATTACCCAGGCAATCAAAACACTACATCGCGTATCGAGGAAACACTCTGAAACAACATAGCCATTTGGCTCCACTGGGTTGAAGATATGAGCTTATTTTCATCTCTACTTACAGAAGACTTGCGTGAATTTTGCGACCGTTAAAACATTTACGAGCAAAACTGCCCAATGATACCGCCAATTAAATTAAACTATCCAGTAATAATATCCTATAACAGATTGGAAAATAAATGGGACACTAAACTGACCTGAGATCGCAAGTTAAGCACATTATGATACTGCTTTTGGGCACTGGTTTTACTCGGCACGCGTCCTCGTTTAGATCCATAAATAACCCGATACGTCAAAAGGCACCAGTCCAATATACGCTCAAGGTGCAGACGTCTTCTACCGGCCAATTTAATTTAAAAAAGAGTACATTTTGGTACGAATTAATGTGAATGGAGCGTGAAATCTTGTTGTTTGCCGCATTCAACACAATTACTATAAAGTTTCCTAAATTAGCTATATTCCTGACATTTTATAACAGCGAATAGGTGCAGCTCATTGACTGCAAATTGTGTTATTTTGTATAATTTTAAAGATATTTCACGTTGGTTTTACAACTAACTTTTCATAGTTGGGTATCTGCTCTGTAAAGTGACACAATCTGCAGTTTCTTCTGTGGCCCCTGATGTCCTAAGATACCACTTGTACCCACTATTTGCACCCTCCGAGGGGTTGGCATTGCAGTTCAAAGTGTTCACACTGTTGGTCGTGTACCCAACAGAGTCGACCGAGAACAGTTCGCAAATGAAAAAGGCCGCCTGAAAATATTCACAAGGTTATACAACTTTTTCTTAAAAAGATTCTCTTAGGAACTGCCGGAGGAATTACTGAAGTACGTTTTTAACATTTTTAAAAAGAATCTTTTTTATTCAAAAGTGCTCCCATTGATTTCCTTAACTTACGACCGTTATGATGTTAGGTAGACTTCAGACACGAAAATGTTGCCACTAGAGAACTTGTCTCCTCTCTAACTTGATACATAGGATGATCTATTACCACCTAAGTAAGTCAGTTTTCCTCTGAAATGTGTTTGTATTGACAAGGGACTGGTTCATACTGCAACGCTATAGCACCTGTAGACACAAAGAAAACGACAACGAGGTTAGCACATTTTCTTTCAAAACTCAAAAATATTCGAATTTATTAGAAGAATATTTTTTGAACCAATCAAAATTATTTGGTGCTTTTTATCTGTCTTCTTTATTCATCAGCATTGCGCCATTTCCTCATATATACACTATTCAACAGAAACAAGGTTGGAAGAGTGTACAAAAATATTGAGCGTAATGGTGCAAAAAAGTGTGTATTTTTTTATCAGTTTACCATAAAGTACACTCTTTTTGCAAATAGTGTAAAATACTGTAGACAAGAATGCAAATACAGTGAAATTTTTAAAAATTACACTCTTACACATTTTTCCCCGATTAATAGAAGTGACTATGCATTACACCCTATTCATTGCTAATTAGGGATGAATTAAGCGTGAAACCGTGGTCTGGTAGGAATTAAATGTAAATATATACCAGTAGTATAAAATTCCGACTAAAAATTCAACGGGGGGGGGGACAGTTTTTGGCAGGGTGATTTTTCAAGTGTCCCGCCCCGTTGTTGTTGGGCCAAAAAGTGTCCGTCCCCCCGCCGTTGAGCTTGTAGTCAGAATTTTATACTACTTCTGCCAACTCATTTTTCAGTCAAATTTATATGAGTGCGGCAGTGCTTAAATCTATCAAACGGTGCCTAATTATGAGTTAGAAAGCAGTTTTCCAGCGACTATAGTTTTCTACATTTGAAACACTATGTACATCATCAATCTTTCAGTCTGTACATGACAATGTGACATACAGTGTAGAGGGTGTTGTCAGAGAGTGGAAGCTATTGACAACAACATAATGGCCACGAGGCGAATGATCAAAAATGAAAATCAAAACCGAATGTAAAAACAATCTGATTGGTTTAATTTAAGCTACGAACAATTTGATAAACGGCAAAATAATCACTTGCCGTTGTTTGATTATCCATGTTTTGTGTTGCCTGTTCGCCTGACTCTCTCTTGCCTCAATTCCTCTCACAATGGAAGAGAGGGGTGGTTTTGAACATTCAAAAAATTTTTACAGGAAATTTTAATTTTAATGAGTTGAAGATCGACCAAACAGGTCTCTTGAAAATTTTTGCTTTGAATCTCAGAAAATGGATAAAAATAATGGCATTGTGCTATACGCTCGTTTGACTCTGAGGCTTCTTTCATGTTGTCGACACTGCAAAAATGCAATTTTCTGTAAGCCCTAGTATAAAAAAATTGGTAGATCAGTTGAACGAGATTTTTTAACATCAAAGTATTTTCGGATGGCGTCAAATGACATTTAAAATTTGAGATCAATTGAGTGTGCATTTTCGGGAGTTTCATGGCTGAGGTTTTAGTTCTGAGTTGAGAAAAGGCATCAATATTGCTCTTGTCGTCATCAAAACAGGCCGAACGATATGTGGATTGGTTTGACGGACGCATTCAAGTCAGCGTTATATTAAGTGTTCTTCTTTCCACAGCACTTGAAATATCATTTTGTATTCTCTTTTTCGTTGTGGAACTCACCCTCATGTGACCTCTATTTTATTTAGGTTATGGGGGATGAGTGTTCTACACATGATTTCTTTATGACAACTTAGGGTTATGGGTGTATTGGAAAGTAGCAAATGCTTAATCGGGTTCAAGAGTTTTCAGAGAGTTATTAAAAAATACAAAAATATCAGAGCAAAGAATTGTCAAAAAAATGTGCAGGAACCCGATGAATTTGTACGAGTGTTCTTACATAATTTCAGCGCTTTTATGCGCTTTATTTCGAAAGAATTTTGGACTGAAATTTTCTGAACAAAGAGTTAGAAAATTTAATCAATGTACTTTCCCAAATTTCCGTACTTTTCACTACATCAACAAACTTTTACAAATTTTGAACAAGAAAAATTTCGGCTCCTCTGCCCGGGTCAGTAAACATAGAAAACGTCAGTAAACACAAAACCATTTAAAACCCCCAAATAGCTAAAAACCAGATAAAGGATAAAAATTTTTACATCCCTATAATTGTATCTAATGTTTACGTGTTTTATCGGGCAATTCAAAATATAACTAATAAGCATTGTTTTGGTAACATAACCAACCTTATAAACAACCTTATAAACAATATTACACTGTTAATGAGAACAAGATACATATTGTGAAAGAAAGCAGATCTATTTCGTTTCGGCCCTCTGTTTTTTATGCCCCCAATTACACGATTTATATTATGTTATATGGTACGTTACTGTAAAAAAACAGCATGGACGCCTGAGCAGCGTAAAATTTATTTGCCTACTAAGCTGGTTGAGGTGGGGCGGGGAAGAAAAGATTCCAAAATTTGACAGCGTTAACTCTGCGAAGGAATTGAGCTAAGCCTTCAAAGAAATGTAACAAGATTGTATACGAAATACAAAAAAAACAGAATTCGGACAAGCAATCACTTATGTTTTGGAGTTCTTTACAATCAGAAGGACGGAAACCGTTTGCTAGATATTTAAACCGAAGTTTCTAATTTACTCGGAAATTTTGATAAATTGTAAATAAAAATAGCATTTTCAATACCTTATTTTTCAGCAAGGTAATGCTTCAGTGCATAACTCAAACCATGTCATCAAATTTTTCTACAAAGGGAGCTGGAGTTACTGGAATGTTCGGCAAACAGTAACGATCTGAATCCAATTGAAAATGTATGGGAAGTTTGAGGCATCATTTACGAAATAGACACTTATTTGGGAAGAGTGGGAAGAAAAGAGTTGAAAAGTTCACTCAGATGTTTGAATCCTGTGTGAAACCATCCACTCATACCGTCTACTTTATGTTTGAAAAAGCTAAAAGAGTAAGGAATTGTTACCAGAGATTGTTGTCTATTGCAATTTTTGAAAATGTTTTAGGTACAAATCGCGTTTTGGTGCCAAAGGGTAATGTTCACAGGGAAAAGAAAGAGTTCCTAAAAGCGTACAGAGTATCGGAGAGCGTAGCATCTTTTGACAACACAATAGGCATAGCAAGTTGACAGTCGAGGAGCTGTGACTCTTTCCAGAAGAGGCCCAGCTTTGATTAGACAAGGGCATTCTTCCAGATAGAGTGGAGTGTCCAGACACAAAACAATGTTCGTTTGTATAAACAAACATATAAGGATAGGAGGAATAAATAACTTGTGCATAATGTCATTATGACTTATAAGACCAAGAAAATGTTGAAAAGAAACTAGAGTTAAGATAGTCATATTAAATTTTAAAAACGTTTAATCAAAATAATTTATCAAATTTATTTCGAATTGATTTCTCATCAATGTAATTGAATTTTTCTATTGTTCTTTTATACAAAAGAATTATATTAAGACTTTTTGATGCCTTATTGTAAAACAATTCAAACAATTCAAATAGTGACGGACCTCAAGTCCCCTTTTTAAACATAAAAAATTTCACAAAGGTTATAGGAAGATCTGTTCTACTTTTTAATTATTCAACATCAGCCGAAAACGCGACCAAATTACAGTTGGATGGAATATCTGTTTAGAGCTGTTTTAGAGCTTTGTCTTTGCAAAAAATGAAAACGGTCATAAAGTTTTCAAATGAGAAAGATGATCGAAAACACGGAAAGTTGATTTCTGAGAGCGCTGATAAAATTTTCGGACGTTTATATTATACACGTAAGTAGCCGGAAGTCTTCTATAATACCATGTTTTTCTGCATTAAAAATTCTGTTTCAATAAAATTGAATTTTTGATAACAGTTATTCAACCTCCGGTCATACATAATTTATTATCTAAAATGATGAAAAAAACGTTTAAGTTGGCTTTTGGCTGGGTTACTTTTGAAATAGTGAAGTGCATTTGTAAGTTTTTCCCGAAAATGGCCTAATTGGAGGAAAACCAAATGCCCGAATGTTTTTCACAGACAATTTCATATATTTATTATTTGCGTAATTTTGCGATTTAAAACTTAAACAAATCTACATAACACTGGCATGCTATTTGAAAAATTACTAGTTGGAAACCATCTATTTTCGTGTTTAGCTTTCAACGTGCTTGTCACATTTCTTGGTCGTTAAAAACTGTCACATTTTCAGACGTGCATTAAGAATTGTATCACAGTCACTTTTTTTAAATAAAAAACATTATAACGAGGAAATCGACATTAGCTGCTGGTTTTAATAATTGATTGTTTTTAAAAATTTCATTTTTATACATCGCAAAATTGCTCAAAACCTTTAAAATTTTAGTGGCCGGTATTGATATGAGATGGTTTAAATTTTAACCTTATCCCTGCCCTAATAAAATTACACTATGAAGTAACCAAAATTGCGGGGCATAAAAGCAAATCGAAGTTTTTGTAGAATGAAGTTGTTTATTTATAAAACATCTAACTTCATAATTGCATGCACCCGCTCTTTTTCGATGGCTCGGCTCATTGTCTCATTGTCAACCGAGAGTAGGCTTACTTAAACATAAAACAAGCAGTGATTCAGTTGAAGCTTCAAATTGAACCAAATGGGTGGTATTAAAATAAATTTTGTTCTGTATACTTGAGTAAAAAAACGTCTGAATACCCCCCGTGTTTACAAAATGCAGTGATCAAAGACACCAAAAAGCCTAATAAGTTCATCAAGTCATTACCGTAGATGCAATGTGGAAGTGGAGTAAAACCGGGTTGACTTTTCTCAGAAACCATATATAAGACCTTGTAGTATGCACTATGGCACAAGGTGCTAATTTTGATATCTTGCTGATGTATCCAAGACTCCATTGACGTTCACTGCCTCAATGTTCTTTTTCTGCAACGATCGTTCGTAATATGTATTCAAAAACAATTGTTAGTCATGAATAGCGTATCGCGAATATCGTTCCTCTGGGAAAAAAATTAGTAGTCATGACAGAAATAAACAAGGAGACTCGGTAATGTGCGTTCGCATATAAAGTTCCGACCCCGCTCATCCACATTTTTGGAATAATTGTCTTTCAGATGAGGAACAGATAGAACAAATCAAGTCCCAAAAAATAAAGAACCTTTCAAAAAATTGGTGTATGAATAGAAATATCACCTCCAGAGCAAATAATTAACTGGAGAAAAATGCAGCATTAGATTGATGAGGTCCACGTTTATTAAAAAAGCGAAGCAAGACGAACAACAAAAACAAACAACAACAATAAACATTAATAACATCCAAAACTTTAAGTCAATTTAAAAAGAAATTAATAACAAAGACAAAATGGCGTCAGAAAAAACTGAAACTGAACAAAGAAACTTGTACTTTACTAGAAAAGATATGGGACCTGTCCATCATAGGGCTGGCTTACAATTTGACAAAAAAGAACAAAAACATCAAAGTTAAAAAATTCGCTTAATTTTTTTTAAAAATAGTTGAATTTCAAACTGAAAGCATCCAAATGTTTAATTATCACCGATTAGGAGGGCAAGAGCTGTCTTTATTCTTTTTTTATGCGGTTAAAAAACAACAACAAAGAGACACCAAAAAAATTCAAATGAAACTAGCGAGAAAACACTGTTGAAGCTGTAGAGCCATATTTTGCCCCTCAATTCTTTTTTTGCCAATAATGTGTCAGGTGACCTCGCATTAATGAGGTTTTGTAAAAAATTAGCAAAGAAAAATTGCTAAAATTTTGAAATATTTAAAAACTATTTTCAAAGTCACGAAAGCCCATAGCTACAAAAGAAAAATAAATAGATTAGTTCATTCGTCCAAAACATGTCCTCAAGAACGTTATTTATTTAGAATATGTCTTAAGTTTATAAAAATAATGTCAAATATAGACAAGAATTAAAAACTATCTTAATAATTTTTGCAGAAAAAGCCGTGTCGAAATCAGTAAAGTTGTATTGAATTCTTTAAAATCTGTAGTTTTTGTACAATAGCGCCTGCTCTCGACGCCAATGATGTCGTTTGGGATCTGTAATTAGGGAGAATAGGTAACCAAAAGAACCCAAAAGAACATGAATGCGAAGTTAAAAATATATATTTTCTAACACAATAGTTTTCAATTTCAGGAAAGACATCAACTGTCTACTAAAGTCAGAACATAGGCTCTTTTAATTCTCAAAAAAGCCTGTGAGACTTGTCATTGTCCATTCAATTTCAAACGATTAAAAGACAAAGTGAAAACAACCGTAAGAAAAAAAAAGTATGAAAACGCACAATTAATTTTTTTTGCCTTAATTTGAACGCAAGTAATGTGTTGTGTGAACTGTTAATAAAGTGTTAAGGTGAAAAAACGAGAAAAAGCGTTAAAAATGATGAAATTTCTAAGAAGAGAAAATGTGATATCTGGTAGTATCAAAATCAGAATACAATAAGTTAACGGGTAGAACTGCGAAAAAATAATTTTTAATACGGTAGAAAGAAAAAGCAATCTTTCTTTGCGAACACTAAGCTAACAGTTGACCAATTAAAGAAAAATATAATGGCAAGATTCAAAAAGCCGCTGTTTTGTTTTTAAAATTCAAATAGTAATAGACGTCAAAACGACCACAAGCTTTCGAGTAAAAACTAGATACATTAATTTGAAACTGCTTATGAAGCCCATTGGACCTATCATCAGTGAGCCTTGATTTGGTTTGTTCTGTTCTATAATTAACATTAAAAAAATCACCTTTTAAAAAAACATTCCAACTGATAACAATCCGAGCTATTTTTAGATTCTAAAAGTCCGTGACTGGATAAAAACTGGCGCCGATCGCAACTTAAGTTATTTTTATTGAGTTTTTAATTTGAGAATGAAAAGATAATTCACAGGACGAATATTCTGCCGTATCAGGACTCAGCTAGCTGGTGGAAGGCTCAAAAAAGTGGAAAACAGATTACTACAATTTGACCTTTCTGACAACAATGAAACGCGAATGATGAATTGTTTCTTACATAATGGGCGCTCTGTGGGGGAAAAAGAAAAAAAACACTAAGAGTTTTATTCACAAACTAATAGAATAAAATGGACGATAATTTTCTTTTTCAACATTTTGGGATCTCTGGTTCATAGTGAAGCACGGCTCAATAAAGTGTGTAGAGTGAATTGCTTATTATTCATGTCAGATATCTACTTATAGAAAATTGTATATTATTTTCAATGCTTTTCAAGTGCTGTTGTTTTAGTTTAGAAAAACATGCAGCTATTCTGTATCTAATCACACAGTATATGTTGACTTGAACAAAATGTCGAGATGATTATTGGTAAGGTTGCTAATTTTTGTGAAGATAAAAGTAACTCTTTCACAAAATTGTTCTCTTATGTGACTTGAACACATCCCTACATCTGACCAACGATGCTTCCTGACTCTAGTTTTTTTACAGAAAAATTGTGTTTTTGACCACCATTTTTAAAAGCGATTATTTCTTATAACGAAACAACAGAAGTGTTCATATGGAAACAAATTTTGATCCGAATGCCAGATTTATTTTGATAAGTTTCTTAAAAAAAGCGCGACCCTTGTCAACAATATCGTCTTTGAGAAACGCAGATGTCAAAAACAAGCAATTTTGAAATTCTTACCTGGCAAAAAATTGCAGATACTACCAAAATCTGAAAATAAAAAAATACTTGCTACAGACTTTAACAAGTGTTCATTTCAAAAAAGGAAAATTTTTGGATCAACCATGCGAAATTAGCGACCAGAAATTAGCCCGTTGACAAATAAACACGTAAGTGTCTTCACTCCATTATCTTAGAGCGATTAAAAGAAACTAATTTCAGCTTCAACGACTAGTATGTCAGCGCTTGACCGAAATTCGCACTGATTATGAAATCTGTTCCTGCTGTTTTTTGGTCTGGTGTTTTTGAGCCGTATCATTTTCTCTTCGAAAATGAAAATTTCTCTTCATGCATTTCAAAGAGCAGTTGCCAATTCTTACGCTAAAAAAATCTAGATAATATGGATTTTTTGCAAAATAGCGAACAATACCAAATCTCAGTTTTACATCGAAGTTTTCAGAAAGACTTGTAAACAACTTACGGGTCACCCTAAAAAATGCTTTGATTTGTGCCTTTTTAAGTTCTTTTAGAATGTTTTACTCATCACAAGGCGCCCTTTTAAAAGTACTAGTGACAAGTTGCTTACTTTAGAGCTAAAGAGAAGCACTTTTTTGAATAGACGCAGTCTATATGCAGCCTTTAACACGCTGGGTCAGAAAATATTTCAATCTTTTGTATATCTCAGCATTTGATTCAGAGGTTCTGTTCTTTCCTTCTCAAAAAGTTATCTCAGTTCCCAATCTCAAAAAGAATTTATCAAAAAGTTTCTTGTCTTCGGAACAGGAATTAAAAATTGGGTACCACAGGGATTGGTATTGAGCCTCCTGTTTTTCTCCACTCTTTTGATGACAGTGGAATTCATATTGATAACTGCAAAAAATAATCTGTTCTATGCAGATAATACCGTCTATGAGGAAACGGCGACTCGGGAGAAGTATGACTTATATTAACTCCTTACGGAGATGGTTCCGTGGCATCGAAATTTAACTAAATACTTATCAAACAGAATTCATTAAATTAGTGCGAGAGAATTTTTTCAATGCTTCTGCTTAACTTCCTATAGATTCTAATTTTTAGAATCATTTGAAGTTCCCGGCTTTATTTTGGCTGAAACACTTTTTAATTTTTAAGCAAATAAATTAAGATTTTTTTATCTGCTACTATATCCTGCAGAAGATCTGTTCTATTGGAGATACAGTTGGTAGGGAATCTATTAATGGAGTGGGTGAGAGTAAGGACTAATTCACGTCTCGGCTGCTGCAACTCACTTTTTTGTGCTTTATCTGCTGTTTTTATCAGAAATTACAAGGGATAGTTTCTTCCACATGGATGCCGAAAATTGAATATCGGCCGGAACACTCACTTCAAGTTTCATCAAGAAGCCACTCCGGTTATCTGGCAGAATTGTGTGCTCTATGAAATTTTACATTTTGACCACTTCATTATCATCAACAAGCTCCTGAGTTTCTTAGCTCTTCTGCTGTGTATCTCAAAGAAAAAATTACAAGATGCCAGTATAAACACCGGTTGCAAATTACTGTCATTAGAAGAACCTTTTATAAATTTTTTTCAGCTTTCTCGTTCCGCTTAGTTAGAACAGACGACCATTTGTATTGAGGCTAATACTAGACGAGCGTACTTTTAAAAAGAAACTGGAATTTCTTTAATCTAAGTATTTTATTTCGTGACACTTTTGTGACTAAATCTATAATTGATATTAATAATATAAATATCTATCATGATTTTAATAATACAATCACAAATAAAGACCATGTTTCTTATGAGTTACCGTTGAAAACCAGTTTCCCTTTGATCGAACAATTTTGAAATTAATTTTTTTCTGCATTTTTTTTGGGTTTTTGTTCACTGTTTCATTAATTTTTAGCTTGGCAAAAAATTTTAAGATATCCATCTTGATCTGATTCGATCCTAGTAGAAGTTTTGATCCCGCATTTTTTCTGAACCATTGAGCAAAGAATGCAGAACGAACAGAACTGATTGATAAATGTATATTCCCAGTCTGAGTTAATTATTAATGTATATTATCGGTCCATATTAGCGGTCCATCATCTGACGTTTAGAGGTTCAATGATGATGGATTGTGGAAGTAAGAGTTTTCGTTTAATTTGTTGCGTTTGACTAGACAGGAGGCGCCCAATCATTGCTTTCATCGCAACTCTGGCCTTTTTTGTACCAGTTCTTTTGCATTTGAAAGAGAGAGAAAAAAACAGTTGAATTTAGTTTTAAAAAAATCAATGCGTTATTCAAATTGTCAAATTGGAAGTGTAAAAAATATAGAGGTAAAAAATGTTTTTGAAGAAATAGTAATAAAAAAAGAAAGTGGATAAAGTTTGTAATGATATATTGTATAAAGCGGAAATCTATCCAAGTGCAACCATTAAAAAATTGGAGGAAAATTTTTCAACTCTGCTATAAAAAAAAATTTTGTAAATTAAATTTCAATGACCTTCTAGTCTGCTTAAAACTTCTTATTGCACCTGGGATGGAGCTCCACTTAAAGGAAGTTTTGTGAAAAATGATTTTCCTAGAAAAGCCGATGATCTGTGGTCTTGAAATATGATAAGTTCTAATATTTTTGCGTTAACTAGCACTAACGAGAATAACAAATTTTCTGAATGCTTTCTTGATAAGTTTGATGTAGTAAAAATATGGAATGAATATTCATGTTGAATGCGTTGGTAGGTGCCCAAACACTTTTTTGATAAACGCAGTTCAGACGATGACTTTATAGATGAGAAAAACACAGTTTCCAGGCCCTTATTTGTCTAATTTTCCAGGGAACTTAACAAACTTTTCCTTTTACCGTTAAAAAAAAGTTACCGTAGCCAATATGAGAAAGAGAATAGGGATTTAAAAAAGCATTAATTAAGATCTAAGGGAGTTGATTGTTCTGATTGTTTTGATACTTATGGCCATATTTTGTAAAAAAAAAACAAATTTCCCGTTGGCTTTCAAATTTTAAACGACAGTCAAATAATAATCCGAGGTATTTGCTTTTAGTTCTCATTTTTTTGGTTGTCATTTGAATTGTTTTCCATAAATGTTGATATTGAATAAAAAGCTTTTGTGATATTGAAATGAAGGCTTTTGAGGCGTCTAAAAGTACAGCATGAACTATCTCTTTTAATCAACTGCCTTCCTAAACAATATTTTGAGAATAGCAAAGCATCAGGAGAAAAATATTTTGATCCTAAACCAAATTTCAATGGGTTTCGAAATTGTTCTCCTTCTAGATATTCAGATTTTTTAAAATGCCAATTTTTTTTCCAATGCTCATGGAAATAGTGTTTGTTGCAGTTGGAAACTATGTCTTAACGGAGTTGGTGAGAGTAATAATTATTTCGCGGCTTGACTATTGCAACTCTGTTTCTTATGCTTTACTCGCTGTTCTTTATCAGAAATTATAACGATTAATAGCTCCCGCACGCAGGGTGACAATTGACTCTCATCAGGAACACCAACTTCAGGATTCATCAAGCAGCTACTCTGGTTGCTGTGTAGAATTGTGTGCTCTTTTAAATTCTATTGTTTGACCAATTCATTATCCTGACCAAGTTACAAGGTATCTTGGCTTTTTTGTCTCTCAAAGATAAAAACACAATATTCGAGTATATATACAAGCTTCAAATTTCTGTCGTTAGTATAACCTTTGGAAAAATTTCTTTCAACCCTCAAATTACGCTTGAGTTGACTAGACTAACCTTTGACATGAAGTTTATAACAGCCGAGTTTGCTGATAGAAAAAAAATAATTTTTTTTACTCTAAATAGTTTATAATGAAGCACTTTTTCGAATAAACCTATAACAAACTAAAAATAATATTATCATATGTAAAGATCATTTTTTCACAATGATTGCATCCTTATGAACATAAAATTTTCTCGTTCTAAAAGTTATTGCGGTTTAAAATTCACTATTTCATTAAATTCCTAGCTTGAAGTTATTTTTAGGATGTACATTTTGAACTGATTCGATTAGCACATCCTAGTCAAAGTTTTGATCTTACGTTTTTTCTGCACGACTGAGGACAATTAAAACTGATTGATGGATGTTTATTCCCTGTCTGAGCTCTACCATCTTCTGCATGCTGCAAGTTATAAACAGTTCGAACACGACACCTTTTCAGTGGTTCTTCATCAAACGTTTAGAGTCTCAATCATGATTGGGAGATACACTTTTTTGTTCATTTTGGTTGCGTTTAACAATTAGTCAGGCGTAGCCCAATCAATGTTTCTGTTGCCAACCCAGCCCTTCGATTGTTTTGGTTGCAGTGCAGTTTAGAGAGCGAAAAACAGTTGAATTCAATTTGAACTAAAACAGCCATGTGTTATTGAAATTGAAAGTGTTATATACGAAATGGGAAAATACAAGTGTTTTGAATGCATACTAATGAAAAAACGCATTGGATAAAATTAGTAATGATACATAAAACAAACAAAAATCTTTCCAAGTGCAACCATTTCAGCTCGAGTATACTTTGTTCTCATGCACACGTTGTAATTTTTTCAGAGAGAAACTTTTGTACGAGTAAAATTGAATTCGGCAAAAAAGCAATTGAAAAAGTTTTGTAAAAGCTTTTGATGAACTAAATGTTTTGGTGGCGTCTAAAAATATAGCATGAACTGTCTCCTTGAAATCATTTGCCTGCCTGAAATCTTCTTTTAAGTGTAGCAATACGTCATCAAAAAAATATTTTGATCATAGATCAATTTGTAATGGGTTAAAACCTGTTTCTCTTTCTAGTTGTGCAGATATTTGAGCATGAAAATTGTCTAAACGTGTTTTAGAAATAGCTTTTGTTAACAATATGGGCCGATTGTTTGCAATGTTTAACGAAACTTGTTTTTGGTAAAGGGTTAAAATCAGCAAGAATAAATTGTTTTGCAATATGTTGGTTTTGACGCATTCGTTTAATAGATGTTAATTGAGACAAAGAATTGATGTGTTGTCTTTAAGCACCCTAGAAAGCACAGTGCGTGGTCAAAGTGGTTTGCGCGTTCACTGCTCTATAGATAATCTAAGCACGCAATCCTCGATTATGTCATCAAAATTGAAGGGTCCTGATTGAGCAGATCATCTTATACATGAAAATTTAACAACGGACAAGAAGTTGTCACAATGTAAGCAAGGTGTGTGAAGAACAATTTCAAAAATTAAGTAATTGAAATTTTTCAGCTGTTTTTTATTTATCCAACAGATTGTCACCAATTGAATTTCTAAAAGCATTTGTTGACAAGAAGCAATAAGCAATGGTTATGATGAAATTCTACTAGTTTTCTTTCGCTAACGAGAGAATATTTCATGGGCATGCTGCCTTGCATCGTCATGATTTTAAAATTTGCTAAGTTAGATGTTTCCAAATATGCATAGACAGTCACGAGTCTTGATTATTTATTTACATTTTCAAATTTCTAAGAAATTCCAATAGCTTTTCTTCTAAAAGTTTGTTAGAAGGTTAAAAGAGTTTTAAAATTGATAGCATGAGTCTCTCTCTAAATAAATTTTGAATGGAAGATTTCCATCAGCATTGCTCACATTGCAATTCGGAAACTTTGCTAAGCAGAACATGCTTTCTGCACCTAATATTTCAGTGTTAGTTCCCTTCTCTTGTAATTCTATTGTAAGTCTCGCGCAATAATTTGTGACTTGCGTCTACTTTTGTGTAGACTTTCTTTGGTCATAAGTTCTTCTGTATTCTGGCACTGGTCTATTATCTTATCATTAAAGGCTGTAAGAGCCCCAAAGCATTCCACATTATGCAGACCCACCGATGAATCAATTTTTTGTTGCTCCTAAATTCTCGTGGTCAAATGTCAACAACTTTGGCCGACATAGTTTGAATTGCATCCGCAACAGTTGAGTTCGTAGACTACATGAGCTATGTAGTCAAATTGTGAGCTATGTAGTCTATGTTCAAATTGCTATCAGAACTAGATTTCAGGGACGGTAGCCATGTTCGTAGTTTTCGCGTGATGAAGATGTTTGTCAATTTGAACGTTTTTTTTTCGGTTTTCGCTTCAATTGCAGGATGATGTTGCCTTCGTATTGCAGGCAAATTACTTTTAAAATTTTTCGATGGTGGTTGTTGTCCCGTCTGTTATACTTTCTCGCTACCACTTTTCAATTGAGATTTACTGATAATTTTTTGTAAAGCCTTGTTGATAGTCCTAGAGGTCTAGCCTTCAGGTTATTGATTTTTTAACCAAATGTTTTCATTTTCCATCAGAGCTTTGCCAAAATTTGCCGTGTGCTAGTGCTTCCGGAAACCCGGTGAACAGTCCCTTCTATGATATTTCTCTTATGTGCGATTGGTGCACAGCTACGGAAGTTCATGACAATTCCCGTATATGTTGGTTCCTGTTCCACTCTTAATTGTTTTCTACAGGTATTTTGATTGATGTTCATGTCTAAAAAGACTAATTTACCATATTTCAGTATCAGTATTTCAGTTATCAATTGAATGAAGAAGAAAATGGTAGCCTCGATAACGTTTTCTTTAGAACTGCTGCCTTATATTTGCCTTTGTTAAACGAGAAGACAATTTTTTGTTACAAGAAGTGGTCTGTTTTAAGCATTGTGTCAATTACTAATTCTGCTACTGAGGTTTCTGTATCCGTGCTAATATAATCTATGTGTTTCAGTTGTTTTGCAGATTGTATTTTGAAAAATGAGGAGCTTGTACTGAATGTGCAGACCGTATGGTGTTACGACACTGTCAAGATTATTTTCAATTTTTTTTAAATAGTCTATTATAATATTTTTGAGACAGACAGAATTGCTTTGATTTATTGGATTGTCAGTGTTAATGCCAACATATCAAAAAAGATTTCTTGAAAAGAACGTTGGTTAGGAAAAAACGAAATTTACTATTATTTTATTGGATCATATCCATTGAGTGACGTATCACTGAGTACAGAACCGGTGACGCAATGTCAATTGCGTCACTGACAGAAAAATTGGATAGAGGCTTTTAACTTTCTTAACTTTTTCGTCATGAAGCGGTCTTGCAGTTCTTTGCGCTAATCAGTCGTTTTTTCAATGCTTTGGAAAAAAGCTCGAATGTACAGTTTCTGTTAAATGTAAAGTATTAATTTCATGAAATTAAAGTGACGAGGCTAATAGTTTTTCCTCCTTGTTTATACGTTTGCTAATCGTTATTAATTTGCTAATCGGTCTTCAGCTTCCGTTTGGTTTCCAGTTTTTAGCATTTGTCCTATTTTGAAATACGCGAAAAACCAATTCCATTATCGAACGCTACTTCCCGTTTCCATTTTTAGCGTTTGTTTCTGTAATTTGGGAAGATTCATTTTTAGTGGGTTTTTTGATGTTCTGGGTTTTTCTGCTTCTATTTAACTTAACTTCCCTCATGCATATCTAATCCAACGACCCTAACCAAGCTATCAATGTCCTCCAAGAAATTCAATGCCTTGAACTTATCAAATATGATGTTCGCGACCTTAGAATATATTCGACAAAAGTTTTTTTAAAGGTTTTATCGTGAGAAAGTTGCTATGATCCACACAATGGGTGGAACAGTCATCCATTTATTACTCTGAAATATCACAGCAGCGTATTTAATTTTTCCGCAAAGCTGATTTTTATTTTAAACTGACAGCAATTTGCTAGGCTCTGGGACCGCGTCCCCGGTAGCCTCTGCAATAAAAAACTGTGCTGAGCAGGAGTGCAAAATTCATATTTGTTATTACGTCTGAGTTTGTGTAGTCTTTTCTGTGATTTTTGTGGCTAGTTACTGTATAGTGCGTGATCCAGAAGTGTTGCAGCCAATCCAAGGGTGTATAGCCTTTTATTTTTCGTACCTCTCAGACTATTAAAAGATATAGTACATAAATACGTATCCGGTAAACGTCCCCTCAGTTCTTTTAACAGGATAACCGGAACTTTCAGATTTCCCTAAATTATTCCGCCTTTTAACTAGCTGGGGCACTGATGTCAGATGACTGAATACAGCATCGTGTCAAGAGCACTGCTGCCTCATTGTGACAAAATCACTAGCAATTATTATGTCTAATAGCCACCCTCAGCTGGCTATTGTAGCGCTTTTTTTTACAACTCGAAGAGGAGTATTGATTTTTGAGGTTTTTTAACCGGAAGTACCATTTGTTCAAACGCCGTTTTGACCTAAAAGCGAAAGTTTAAAATTGCCCTGTGAACTAATTTTTTCGAATCCAGAGAAGTTTATTGTTCATGCGCTGCATTGGTGTTAGAAATTAGAGCCAAACGGGCGCAGAGCCGAATGAGAAAAAAAATGAGAATTAGAGCGAAACACTTAATTTTGATTGGCCGAATTATGTGATAGGTTCAAATTGAACACAACGAATAAAACAAATGGCGAATTAAATCAGTTGTCGTCCCTTGATTATCTATGGTGTGCGGCCGGGTTGCGCTCCAGTCAGCCTCTCCGTGGCCACAACTCCCCCTGATGGGGGAGGGAGGTTGCGGCCACGGATAGACCTTCGTTGCGCTATTTTGTAATTATTTTTTTCACAAAAAATTGCGTTTAAGGTACCGAGTTTAAGATCAAGCAATCAGAGCACAGGAATAATTTTAAATCTCATCTTATGGCATTCTGCTTATCAGAGCACAGGAAATATTTTAAATCTCAACTTATGGCATTCTGTTCAATTTTTCTCTTTCAAGTTTTTCTTTTTGTTTTTTCTTTGCTTTGATTTGCTTTTTAGAATTAGTCTTTCTGTGCTTCGTCAGAGATTTCAATTGATAAAGTCTTATGTGTTGAGTCGTGTTATGGATAAATTTAAATTTTTGTGGGTGTAAGTTTTTGAAATTCAAAAAAGTTTGATTAAGCATTTTTGACATATGACACAAAGTATTTCAACGATTCAGCTCTTTGAATTCTGTTCGGAGAATAGTTATCCGATTTTTCTAAAATTTTAATGCCAAATAATTTTTTCTTTTTTAATTTCATCAATTTGTTTTTCAACATGCAAAAGTAGCAAGATGCGCTTTTTTCTCAATGTGTCCTAACCTTCTCATTCTAGCATGAGGCACACGTATGTTTCTTGCAGATCGCTATGCTGAGTTTTTGTCATTACCTTTAATTTGCTGAGACTTTTCGATTCGTCTAAAATATTTTTCAAGTTTTTTTGAAGTTGATTTTTTTTATTATAATGCAGCTATTAGATGTTGTTGGATTTACTGTTATGCTTTTGACTCATATTTACAATCCAATCGACTAATGCTTGTTTTCTGTGAGTTTTCGTGGGGCTAGATTTTGATTATAATTGTTTTTTGCCCTTTTAAATATGTTTGCTTTTTTTCCTGATGAATTTTAAATTTCGTAATTTGATTTCAGTTTGAGCGTATTATCTCCGACATCGGGAAGTGTTTGTAAAATTTTTCAAATGCTGCGATGCACATTTGTGAGTTTTTTTGAAGTAAATTTTAGTTTTCATTTTTTACAATTAGTTCGTCTCTAAGAATGCTATCTGCCTTATGCTTTCACAATGTGCCTTCAGTTCAAGAGTTAATAGAAGACTTCTGAATTGTTTGTACCAGTTATTTCGTTTCGTTAAAGCTATTTTCCCGTTCTGTTTTTAAAGCTTATATGATTTTGTCCATCTTAATGATTCCGGCTATCTTTCGATGTAATCAGGTGTCTCTAAGAATGCAACATTTTGGTGTCTCAAAATTTTACCTTGAGTTTTCCTTCAAATTTTTGCCTGTACAAGAATGAAAGTTGTAAAAATTTGTTTTTGTATTGTTTGTTTCTGAATGACTATTAATTGTTTTTGTTTGTTTTCTTCAACAAAGTTAATGCCGATTGGAATTTTTCTCGTTACGACAGGTGTTTAGTTGTCTCCCAATTTTTGCAGCTAACTCTCATGAGGCAAAGAATGATTGCTTTCAGACAAAAGATAATGGCTGCAATTTTGATTGCTTTCAGTGAAGGTCCGTCGCTACCAGAGTTCTTCCAGTTATGTTTTAGAGGGAGTAGATTTGTTCAAGCGGCATTTTGACCTAAAAGGAAAACTGAGAAAATCTCTTACGGTCAACAGATTTCTGCTGAACGTAAGAAGTTTTTTGATCACTCGCTGCGTTCAGTGAATGATTTTTTGACTTTGAAAAGTATTTTCTTTTGGCAGAATATAGCAAATAGATAACCGTTTTTTTGTACAAATTTGCCCATTTTTTATTTGTTTTCTTTTGAAAATAACTTTTAGTCGATGCTGATTTAATATGAAACGTTCTTGAAATTAATACCAATTTTTTTAGAGCCTAATAATGCGTTTCAAATTTAAAATTGCCACATAATTCTCAATTTTTTAGTTAACTTTTGACTTTTCAATAAATTCTTCGTTTTTGGACCTTTAAGGGCTCTTTTCAAAAATCAGTGCATTAGGCGTCCTGTTGGTATTTAAGACATTAAATGCCTTGTTATTACATGAAGTAATTTTGTCTTATGAAATTCTTCTGAATCCTAGGTTGGTAGTTTTTATCCTAGGTGGACTTTTTAAATAATATTTTAAGGTTTTGAATCTTTGAACTGTTTTCATTTTTTTGATGAATAGAGAACTTTTTTCATGTTTCGTCAGGGATTTTAATTTGGTTTTATTTTTTTGAACAGTTTTTTTTGTGTTAAGTCTTTAAAATTCAGTCAGGTTTTTTTCGTAATTGTGGTTTAAAAATTGTTTTTTTTTTAATTCGAATCGGAGGACTGTTTTTTTTCTTTCACCTGCACAGGAGGACGGCTATTAGGTTTGTCTAAGCCTCGAATGCTGCATAATTGTATGCATTTCTTTTTCTCCTTCATTTTTTTTCAAATTGGTTTTTAACTTTCAAAACTCTGGAAGTAGCTTTTCAGTTTTACAATGTATGCATTTTCTCCACATTCCAGCAAATGTTTTTCCCCTAAGACCTTTAATTTTATTTGATCAGCTTTTATCAGCTGTTGAAAAAATTAATGATTTTAGGCTTTTCATTCATATTTGGTTTGCAATCGATTTCCTTTGATAAAATTCGGCAATGAAAATTTGCTGGAATTCTGTTAACCAATTTTTAGTGATTATCCTGTTTTGCGAAGTTTCTTAGTGGTTCGGTTTTGGGTCTTAGAAGATTTTTTGCGTATGAATATTCTGTTTCTTGTCTTTTTTGATTAATTTCCATTTTGCAATAGTTTGACTCAATTTGTGGTTATCTGCAACAAGACCAGTATATCTGGTTTTTGTTTTATTTGAAGTGACTCCAGACGCAAATTTTGAGTTCTAAATTTTGTCATTCTTTTGTTTATCAAAAATTCAGTTTAGTTTCTAAGAAGGTCATTTAACTTGTGCTTTACCGATGTGTTTTCGGGTCGCACAGCTGATTGTGGAGTTCTGTAGTCAGGTTTTTTCATGACAATTTTTTCTGTCTCTTTTTGAGCTCATCAATATTTGACCATCCTACTAAGTTTTGGCCATTTTTCAACGTTACCAGATATGAAATTTTGCCGTATAAGTTTTTAGTAAATTTGTCAAAATTATGTTCTCTGTTATAAATCTGATAGGTTTTTGTACTTTTACTGAATTATGTGATAATTTTTTAATTTTCAAATTTGTGTTGTCTTTAAAATTCAGTAAGGATTTCTTCGTAACTGTGGTTTAGAAATCTTTTTTTTATTCCAATCGGCGAACTGTTTTTCTTCTTTCGCCTGCACAGGAGGACGGCTAGTTGATTTTTCTAAGCCTCGAATGCTGAATAATTTAATGCTTTTTTTCTACTTCATTGTTTTTAAATTGGTTTGTAACTTTCAAATCTCTGGAAGTAGCTTTTTTAGTATCAATTTTATAGTAATTCTTTTGTCAAAATTATGTCATCTGTTATAAATCTGATGGGTTTTTGTGTTTTAACTGAATCATGTGATAATTTTATAGTTTTTAAATTGCTATAATGATGTCAATGTTCATTGTTAATGAGAGTGGTGTAAATTTTATCATTTATGAAATCATTTCTGGTGAGGTAAAGAGTTAATGTTTTAAGACGAAAGGTAATGGTTTCAATTGCATTTAAAGTTTTCCTTGTAAAGTTCTGACGATTCTAGTCGATTCCGGAATTCGTTCGGCTGTTTTTTTATTTCGTCAAATAAAAGTTTTTTTCGCTTTACCTTAGTTTGCAGCATGTTTCGTGAAATCTTTTTAACTTTCTAGGCTAGTTTCATATTCGCGCATTCTGCTTAAAGTGCTTTTAAGCAGCAGTTGTTGAGCAAAGCGATTCAAAATAAAAAGGAAACAGTCGAAAGGATATGAATTCAGAAGCAGAAACGGGATAAACCCATAATGCTCAACTTTACATGCGAGTCACTTGAACTTTGTTTATAATTAGTTTTAGTTATCATTTCTATTGCTTATTGGGATTTATACTAGCCCCCTGTATTGCCTCAATAAGAAACAGAGGTATGTCTAACTACAAAATGACATCAAAATAGTTCGCATTTTTATTTTCATTTGTAGAAAAATCATTTTTTGCCATTTTCTGTTCTTTCAATCTCAATCGTCGTTATGGGAATCAACGGCGGATATTGCCGACAATCTCCGGGTACGTTTTTTTTTCAATAGATTTTTTTGCATGATAGATTTTTGTTCCAGCTTTTTGATTTTTTCTTGAAAACAAATAATAGATAAAGCCTGGCATTAAATTGCTGTGCAGCGCTCTTTGAGCTTTTTATTCTATAATTTACAAATAATCGAAGCTGTCGAGAATCATGGTTTAGATCAGTTTTTGTGGAGTTTTGGACCACCTGATTCCAATCACCCCCTCCTTACTCCACTGAGCTAGGAAATTTGACCTTGGATAGAGCTTTCGTCTCGCTGTTTTTTGGTAATGTTTCAGGAAAGCCGCCTTTAATATGATGTTCTTAAAATAAACCAAATGGAGCACTGGAAATATTTGTCTTAACGTCTCATTTAAAGCACTCTGCTTTACACTCGTTTGGTTCTAACAGTGTCCTTCTCACTCTGCACCACGCGCTCTCGGTCCCCTACAAAAAATCTTGAAATGTCAGTAATTAGTGATTGCTTACTTAATTGGGATTTTTCAGAAAATGCGATGGCTTCAGTTCGCGAAAAAATACAGCAACAAAGAAAAGAGCTGAATAAGCAAATTTTTAAAAGTCATAAAACATATCAAGGTGCGGAAAATCTGGTCAAGGCAACCGAATCGAAAGAAATTAAAGATAGGGCTGCCTTAGAACTCAGCTATATTCAGTCACAATGGGCGACATTGAGAGAGAAACTGCAGGAACTCAACAGCAATATCGACAGCTACCAAAACTTAGATGGAAACAGGATGACATTCACCATGCTTGCCGTGGGTTTGAAGGAATCAGTCCCGTTAGAGAAATCAGCTAAACTAAGTTTCAACGAAATCATTTTGGAACATTACGGCGAAAGCCCTGATCAATATAAAGAAGAACTTGAAACGCTCTATACGTTGCGACAGAAGAGCTTGAACCCAAACCGCGATGAAGGTGGTTTGAAGTTGCTGAAAGAATATTTCAACCATCTGTTTTATGTTGAAAGTCGGTTTTTCAAATCAGATTCAAGAAGTAATGGAATTCATTTTAGTTGGTTCGATTGTCTCGCGGGCACCCTGCACACTCAGTTTTCTATTGATTATGAAAAGGCATGTGTGTTGTTTAACATTGGAAGCCTGCATTCCCAGATAGCTACAAGACAAGATCGAAGCTACTGTGAAGGTGCCGAGGAAGCCTTAAAGCATTATCAGTTTGCTGCTGGAGTTTTTAAGTTTCTGGGAAAGTTTTTCATCAACACCCCGTCGTCTGATCTTTCAGAGAAATGTCAGGAAGTTTTGCAGCTTCTAATGTTATCTCAAGCACAAGAATGTCTGTATGAACGAATTGCTCTGACTGAACACGAAGAGAAAGCCAACAATTCAAAGCTTCTTGATTATTTGATGAGTGTTGTTGAAAGTTATCAGAAACTGGACGCTTTAATGAGACTTAATTCTGATGTGCCACAAGCATGGTCAGTTTTGGTTTCAGCCAAATACAGTCATTACTCGGCTTTGGCGCATTTCTACGCTGCTAGGATAGTTCAATCTGTAGAAGCGTTTCCATTCGATATATATGATCAAAATATTCAATCTATCAGCATGGCTGCTCATGTTACTCGAGCGTATGTTGACATGGCTGTGGATAAACACGGAGAAGCTCTCCGCAAAGTGAAGTCAAATCGACATCTTAAACACATTGATTCCTTACTGGAAGTTCTCGAGCACACACAGGAAAGATCTGGAAAACTCCAAAATTCGCTCACAAGCAAAAGAGGTGACGATTTAAGCATTGATTTTTTCGAAATTCAACCTCTTTCGATAAGCGGTCTTTCGTCGAAAAAGGTGACAGAAATTGAGCCTGACTTTGAAAATGAGGAAATTGAAGACATTTTCGCACAATTGGGTCCTCTCAACGTTTTCAATGCTAAAAATAATTGGACGACAGTCGCCAAATTTGACCTGAAAAGGAAATCATACGGCGAATCATTTGGTTTCACAGTACGGGGTAATGTTCCTGTGTCAGTTGAAACTGTTGATAAGGGAGGTATAGCTGAAAAAGCTGGCTTGAAAGGGGGTGAAGTGATTGTTAAGGTGAACGGGTTTGATGTGAAATGGGCGTTCCACAAAGAGGTTGTGACCCTTATCAAGGCAGCTGAGAACAACGTAACTCTTCATACAGTGTCATTGGTCAACAGCGATGAGTCGAAGTCCCTTACATTGTGATAGCGGATACAAAATCAAGAGTAGTTGGCATTTATCATGGCTTCGACTAAAGGAAATCTTTGCTTAGTCTGATATCGAATTTTTTAATATGATCCTTTAGCTTATCAGATGTCACATATCAAATTGCCGATTTTGTAGCTTAATGTGAATGCAGTGCAATTCTTGCACTTTAATTTTTGTATGTCATTTAACAGAAGTTTTTATCGCAGACTTTTTGGAAATACATTTGCAATACGTTGATTTTTTAGTGAGTATTTGAAGTGTTAGTCAAGGAACGTTGTTGAAAATGTCAAAACAGGTCAAATACCTTTCGGAAAGTGTTTAGTTCACACGAAAGCAATAACCTCGTTAGCTGACGTGAGCTATTATTTCATAGGAAGTACAATGGAGCCAGTGAGGCAGTTACCGACTTTTATACATAGCGCGATTTAGTTACAGGGAATGGTAGTTTTTTCAGGTTTTTAGTTGACGCCTACGCTTGGTTTAATGTCTGTTTAGATAAGTTAAATTACTGGACGTACAAATCAATTTATTATTATAAATGAATTTTATAATATGCTGCTCAATACGTGGACTTTAGCTGTGATGTGGGGATTGGAATTTTTCTTACATTTCCAGTAAATAATGAGATAACGTGGGAACACAATACTTTTGGCAAAACATGGCCATTCAGATTTAAAAACAAGCATATCCTTTTAAAGATCATCGCAAAGATTGGTGTAAATCAAGGATAAGTGGAAATTGATCTGCAACCTGGAAAATGAGACTGTTTCATGGAAAATGAGACTGTTGCAACATGGAAAATGAGCTGTTTGTTTCGTTTATACGCTAGTGACGATAAATATTTGTTTTTAATTTGTTTTAGAAAATATATATTTTTAAATTAATAAAGTGAATTTCGACTTTGACAGGTGTTTTTGACAGAATGGACCATATAGATAGCCATTTTTCGTCTACTTGGCCTATTTTTTGTTAATAATTTTTTTTGTGGAAATAACTCTTAGTCGATGCTGATTTAATATGAAAACCTCTTGAAATACTACAGTTTTTTGAGAGCCTAACAATGCATTTTAAGTGTAAAATGGGCACAAATTTCACAGTTGATTTTTCTTTTTTCTGGTTTTGGACTTAATTTCAAAAACCAATGCATCTGGCAACTTTTTTTGATATTTCATGAATTTAACCTCGCTTTATAACGTAAGGTGTCTTTGTTTCAATGAAATTTTATACATAATAATCCGATTTTGCCTACTTGTGTTCAATTTTTTTCTGTTTTTGTTTGTCCTTTGTTTTATTTACTGTTTAATTTAAATACTGGTATTAATTTACTTTAGACTTCGATTAAAGTTGAATGGCTCGAAATGCTGCTTTCCTGCACAACAATTTCAATCTGTTGGGCAATTTTTTTAAAGTGCCAGTGGAAATTATTTTCAGATTCAAATGCTTCTTTTTTTAGTGATGTGGGGCTAAGTTGAGGTATAAAAAACATGGCAAACGAGCACTGGCCAAAGTTCGTTTTTGTTGATTATATTAAGCTGTACACTTTTCGCTTCCATAATAGTCCTATCTGTAGCTATGTTCTACGGTATTTAACGAAATGTACGATTATAAACTGTTTTTCAGCCAGAGGATTGCTCTCGAAGTCAAATAATTAAGTTTTGATCGGATAGAAAACAATTTGTCGTTGAATTCATGTTTTTAATAGCCGCAGAGCGATAGCTGAGGTTATTATTGGCTTTCTCCAGTTTTTTAACGGCTCAACGAGGAGTATTGGTTTTTGATCGGTCTTTTTACGACTCGAAAAGGAGTATTGGTTTTATATTGGCCTTTTTACGACCCTAAAATGAGTATAGGTTTTTTAAACCGGAAGTACCATTCGTTCAGACGGCCTAAAAGTTTTGACCTAAAAGTGAAAGCGTACAATTGCTGTAGGAACTATTTTTTTTTCTAAGCGAGAGACGTTTTTTGAGCATGCACTTCGATCAGTGAATGACTTTTAGACTTTGAAAGTGGTTTTTTACAGAACGACGCATATAGATAACCCTATTAGCCGTTTTTGCGTCCAAGTGACCCAGTATTTTCTGCTTACAATTGACTTTTTATAGCGAGAAATTTTAGTTGAAGCTGCTTTGATTTGTGAAGCTCTGAAATGGATACCAGTGTCTTGGAGTCTTATAATGAGTTGTAAAATATAAATGGGCACATATTCTCAATTTCTTTGTTCATTTGTGGCTTTTTATTTGTATGACTTTCGAATTCATAACGTGAATTTCGACTTTGACAGGTGTTTTTGACAGAATGGACCATATAGATAGCCATTTTTAGTCTAATCGGCCTATTTTTTGTTAGTAATTTTTTTGTGGAAATAACTCTTTGTCAATGCTGATTTAATATGAAACCATCTTGAAATACTACAGTTTTTTAAGAGCCTAACAATGATTTTCAAGTATAAAAGGGGCACAAATGTCACAATTTCTTAGTTGATTTTTTTCTTCTGTTTTTGGATTTTTACGAGGACTTATTTTCAAAAACCAGCGCATATGGCAACTTTTTGTGATATTTCATGAGTTGAGCCCCGCTTTATAACGTAAGGTGTCTTTGTGTCTATAAAATTTCATATATGATAATCCGATTTCGCCTATTTGTGTTCAATTTCTTTCTGTTTTTGTTTTGTCCTTTGTTGGTTTTTTTATTACTGTTTAATTTCAATTACTGGTATTAATTTTTGTTGTTTGTTTTCATTACTAGATTAAAGTTTTTTCCACTGTCAGGGTTCTTCATTTTGTTTTGTCGTCGGAATAGTTTTCGCCATTTTCCAACGTTACCATATGTTAAAAATGAAAATTTGCAGTCTCAAAATGTCAGTTGATTTTTTAAATCAAAATCATGTCTTAAGGTTTAAATATCTGCGGTGTTTTGAATTGCAGCTGAATGCTGTCTTTATTGGTGTTTTTATATTTACTTTTTCCAATGATGTCAATGCTCAAACCTTTCTTTTTACGACAGTGGTGTAAATTCTACCAAATTTTTGTGATCAAAGCTGTTCAGTTAAAAAAACGTTACTATTTTAAGAGAAAGGCGTTGGGGTTGGCTACATGTACGGTTTTTGTGCAGTTCCGACGCTTGGAGTTGGTTCCAGATTTCTTCCGGCCATTTTATTTCGTCAACAGTATTTTTGTTATGACCATATGACGTCACAATCGCCTCACATCTGCTTTTTGTTCATTCATTAATGCAATTTCAACTGAATTGCTTTCTGAAGTTATTTTTATTGTTTTTGTGGAGTGTTTTTTTGTTCATTCGCTAGATTAAGTTTTTGGTCCGAACTGACTTACCTACTCTCAAAAACTCCTCACTCTGAAATTCATTTCTCTTTATTTGATTTCAAATGAATTAGGCCAAGTGAATGCGCGTCACTCCAATTGAAGGGCATCTGAGGGCAGATAATAGAAGCTGGAATGAATTATGCTGATTCTTAGTCAAAATATAGCATCTCTGCACTTCAAAAAATTCTTTTTTTGGGTCAGTTTCTTTTATGATTGCGGCTGTTTTCTGAGCATCTGCCAGCTATGTTTGTTAATTTTTCAGCCTGGTTTAATTTAGCTGACAACATAATCAGTCAGAAATAAGTTGACATCGATGAAGAAATCAATGCATATGCTGTAACGGCTAGCCCAGGTTACTTCAGTTTAAACTCAAAAACAACATTTTTCCTCGATTCTTGCGCAGCTTTTATTTATTTACCCTTTATTTTCACATGTTGATGGACACAAGGGAATCAACGATTTCAGGAACGACCAAGGAGGGTACCTTGAGTACGTCGAATTCACAATCAACGTCATTGACACAAAAGTTAAGAGTTAGGAAAGTTTCCTTAAGGAAGAAAGATTAATAGTTTGACAGGTTATCAGAAAACATGAACGAGAGATTTAGGACACAAGAGCGGTATTTACGGAAAAAATTATAACCGATAATCAACCCCCGTTTGATGCTCGAAACGAAAAAAATGGATACGTAGAGGAGCTTAAATTGGAATTTCACATTGAATATGCTAGCATTCAAGCCTGTCAGTTTTTCTCGGCCAATTGAGGAACAATATCCTAGCAACTCCTTGGCAACTATCTAGTTTTTGTTAGTTTTGGTCTCTTTTTCTTCTTAAGACTCGGCTTTTGAACTGCTCAGGCGTTCTCTTATGACTGATATACGCAGTCATGAGACGTGGCAATTGAGTGGGACGTTTGAGAAGAGAATAGGAGAGCTCGTGAGTTTCCCTGTGAGCTTCGCGAGATGCTCGGAGCTCCGGTTATGGGATACCAAAGGACTTTTTAATTGTCGACTTTTGATTTTTTTTGGAAAAAAAAAATCTCATTTTAGTTTGAAACGTTTTTAAGCAAACAAAAATTTAAGTACTACTCAGTTAGTATATTGGCTGATGCATTTTGTTCTACAGACCGTACAAATCGATTAACAAAAGTAAAAAAAAAACTAATTAAAGTTTCAACTGAACCAGATGGCTTGCTCAGTGTACTTCTAGTCTAAATACAAAATCTCTCTTAGTTAATGTAAAGCTGCACCCCCTCAAAATTTTCAATGATTTGCAAGCTGCATTTGAAAATCTGAGAAAAATAGCCGCTTTATGTTTTACTGACAGGTGGCTTAAGCGCCACCAAAACGTCAGCGCTTTATCTATTTCGGGAGAATTTAATGGGAGAATGCTTAACTGAATAGCAAATGTTGTTGGTTTTTTATTCATGTGTAAAACCGGTTTTTTTTTCAGTTTCACGTTTATAAATTGGTCCACAAAGAGAACGGCAATGCAAAAAAAGGCTAACAACTCAACTAAATAATCGGTATCACATATTCGAGATCATACACGTTATATTTATCTCAAGCTTTATGAAATTTTACAAAATAATAAAAACAAAAACAGTCAATCTTTTTTGCACTGACCTAGATTTTTTACGCTAGTTTTGAACCAGAAACGAGTAAAGAAAATTGGCATTCTTTAGAAGTTCTCGAATAACAGTATTGTAAACAAGGTTTGAATTCTTTTAAGCGTAGTTTTACGCTTGGATAAGTTTTCCATTGTACAAATCAAAACAGCTTAAAACACCACAGCTGAACAGGTTTGCACATCAACAGCTAATAATTATCATCTTCCTGTTTTTTTCGGAATCGAGCTTTAAGATAGGTTTTTATTCAAACAACTTTTGGTGGCGGATGATAATTCCATAATGCGAACTTAAGTAAACTACAGGGAAGACTATTTCGATATTAAGTAAACATGTCTTTAAACACGATAGCTTTTGCTCTGCGCGGTTTTCTGTGAGAACCTTTCAACGTATGTTTTTTTGACGTGTTTGTACCCAACTGCCTCAAAAAGTTCTTTGCTATTATCAAGCTCATGTTTTAGTTTCTTTTCTGAAGACATAGCTTATTCCATTCAAAAGGGACAGCAAAACTGACTGATTCGTCCTTGTGCTTTTTTTTAGCAAAAGAAAGTTCAGATTGTATGCATTTTAATATCTCTCCACCTTTTCATTTCAAAAATCTAAAGCGCCAATATGCGTGCGAATTTTACATGGATGACGATCCAACCTTTGTCCAATGGATGAATATTTGAAGGGGGATAGGATGTTTTATGAGTAGCCAATGAAACTGCTTAGTGTAGCTTGATGTTGGTGTACCACGAGATGCTCTAAAAGGAGCCGAAATGTTGCTCATTATACGCTGTACTTTCTGTATAAAATCGACAGGTAATTCAAAATATGAGTTTTAAAAGTGTAGCCTTAAGAGAATCATTTCTGGAGCCAACTCAACGATTTTTTGTCCACTGTCTCTGAGGGAGTAAGTATTTTCGAATGATAATAGCGGCTACGACGGAGAGCTAGCTTGTTTTGTTTTCGGGAGTCTCATTAAATTGAAGTCCGTTAAATTAACGTGGCGAAAAAAACTGGCGTGCGTTGGATAGTCAACGTCGCAGTTTAGGTTGTTCTTCCTCTAATCATTATATATTCAGTTACTCGGAGCTTAATGCGACTGAACCACTTTTGCACAGTGGTAACAGTCAAATCAAGAGCCTGCGTTATCTCAGCAAGGTACACAAAATAAGTAACAGCATCATAAAAAAATTGACAACTGACATCAAATTGTTCTTATAGTAATTCCCGAGGAAAAGGTAGCATATTTTTGAGGGAATGCAGGGAGAACTGAAGTTCAAAATTGGACTGAAAACTGAATTGAATCAGGATACTTTTTTTAGAAAGAGTTACGGTTCAGTTTTACATCTACGAAAAACAAGATGTATTCAGCTCCAGAATCGTAGTTCAACCACTAATCAAAAGCTTAAGAAAAATCAATCCGAAACAGACAGTTTTTTGCTGTGATCAGGATTTTTTGACGTTAACTTCAAACCGGGAACGAGTAAAGACAACCTATTATTATCAATTTATGAAACAGTGTAACACACGTTCAACTTCGGTAAACTTTCAAACGTTTTTTTAACGCTTGGATAAGTTTTCCATTGACAAGTTAAAACGGTTTTTATTACCAAAATATGTTTGCACATGAACATTAAAAAACTGTTTTCTCCTTTATGATAATTTAGAAAGACTTATCTACGACTTGTTCTAATGTTTCGTGTGAAATGGTTAAGCTGATACCTAAAATCTTTATTTTGCGGGCGTCATTCTGCAGTTAATGAGTTTTTTGTAATTCTTTCATCTTTTCTTAGGCTGAGGAAAACAGCTTAGATTTTGTCAAGAGACATTCGCGAACAGATCAATAGATGCAATAGTGGTCTCTCTTCTGCGTTTATTGATCTTATGTTTTCAGTTGAAATGTAAATTTTTGTGTCCTTGGATAAACTAGCAGCGGAAAATGAGTTATATGATTGTTTTTTCTTAAATTTTCGACAAAACCGAAAGACGTTTAGGCGAATATTCAGAAATTAATCACAATTTAGTTTCAGTTTTACAAGTGGTTTTGTTTGTATTTGAAAGCAGACATATAATAACTGAAGACTCAGGTCTTGATTGTTCTCCGGTGTTAATTATCTTAAGTTGTGTAATTCGTTTATTTTTTGACGAGGAAAAGGGCTTAGAATTTGTCCTTTTTAAGAGACATTTACAAACAGAGCAATAGTGCTCTCTCTCTCGTGCATTTGTTTTATTATGTTTCTAATTGAAATGTAAACTTTTGCATCTATGGATAAACCGGCAGCGGAACACAAATTATATTATTTTTTTAATTAATTTTTCGGGAAAACCGCAGGACAATGATCTAGGGTGAAGGTGAAAGCTGCGCGATTTCTTCTTGAGGGTTCATGTTTTCGGCATTTTTTGCGGCAAAAGTTTTTTGTAATTTAGAGCCGTTTTGTAATGTTCTTTGTCTTTGTCTCTCGTAATTGTTTTCTAAATTTTGATTTTTTAGTGTTCTGCTTCAATTATTGATTATATATTAAGATATCAGGGACTGCTTAATAAGTCTCTGCCTTCAAATTTAGCTCTAATTTTTTTTTACTGAAAACAACGTTTTTCGATTTGTTTTAATGCTACAACTAGCTTTCGTTTAAGATCAGTCTGATTTTTCTCAACATTGCTGATTTTATCTGGATCCAATTACTTCAGATTCTTTATTGGTTTTATGTTTTTTAAATAGGAATTATAAAGGAGAAAAATATCTTTGTCTAACGATGCTGCCTTCTGTGGGCGCACGCTTTATTTAAAACATCTGACATTTATTCGACTTGAGTTAGTTTCGTTTGGAGTCAATTTTTTGGTCACTTTTGTCTTCTTTACTGACGTTATAGCTTTAATAACTTTGTGGAAATTAACTTTTGAGAGCAACTCGTCTGACATTAGTCGTGTTTGTTATTTGGGTTGAGTTTTTTGATATCGTGTTTTTTGATATCGTTTTTTAAGTACTTTGTGGAAATTTTAAGTACTTTGTGCTTAATAACTTTGTGGAAATTAACTTTTGAGAGCAACTCGTCTGACATTAGTCGTGTTTGTTATTTGAGTTGAGTTTTTTGATATCGTGTTTTTTTGATATCGTTTTTTAAGTGGTTGAATTATTTACATGTTTTTTTGTAGGTTTTATAGAATGATTCAGTATTTTATTTGACTTTTCAATCAATAGGTAAGTGTTACTTTGCGATTTAGCAAATCGGATAATTTCTGGAACGTTGTTCAAGGTTATGAATATTTCATGTTTCTTTAGTCTGCTCTAATGAACCAAAAATCTAAAGACTGCGTTGAAAAATTGTGTAAGAGGGGTCTGATAGTTATTTGCAAGCTCACATGACCGAGCCTCATTGTTTGATTTTAGATTTAAAATGATGCGAGGCGTTGTCAATACAGTGATCAATTTTGGAGTAATCAGTAAAGATGATCTGGGTAAGTTACGTTTTCAGATCTGGGTGTTTCCCAGACTATGGAAGGAAATTCGTAATTGTCGTACGGCATCATTTTGAAATATGAAACGTGAATTAAAATAACTGTAACCAGATTGACCATGAGATGTAACGGTCCAAGGTCGAATGGTATGCTAGAGAAAGGTTACACTACTGCTATTAAATGTAACGGTGACCTAACAGATCAAGAACTTTATCCCCAGAAAGCCTACAATACCTGTTTGTTTTAGGAAAGTGGCTCGGCCTAACCGTGTTCGAAATGCTGCTACACGTCACATCAATCTTCATTTTCACAATTCTGCTTGCCCTCAAAATTGACTCAGTTTTCGACTTTCAATGGCTCACAATTTTTGCGCCAGTATTCATTTGTGATATTACGAACCTGTATTTCCGACTTATAGCTTACTTCAGATTGTTTCTGGAAGTACCGCGTGAGAACGTGTTCTTTGTACGCGTATGTAAAACGCAGGGAATTGCATTTGCCTGGTTTATTTTCAAATTGTTTCTTTTCATCAAATTATCATCTGAGGATTCCTCCTTTTCCTGGATTGTCGTATTCTCTCCATTGCACGTGTTAATGACTGGGCTTGTGTTCTGTAGCTGTGAACTAAGAACTTTATGACTAATGTGATCTGGGGCCAATGTTATGATTTGATCGAAAATTGTGGAAGTTTCTGCTGGTCGATGAGATCAGGATCTATTTATGAAGAAATTTGCCCGAATCAGATTCATGGAGCTTAAGCCCTTTTCGCAATCAGAATGAAAGAAGCCCTGTTAAGTCCTGGAATTTTGGCGCAGGTCTTCAAATGCAATGATGACGCGGAGAAGTGATTATAGAGATTATGATTTGATTATTTTAGATTTATATGCTGGTATCTACGTGGCTATGAATTAGATTTATATCTTTTCTAATTTTGGATAGAAATTGGCGCCTATTCTGTTCGCTTGACGAGAAGAATGCTGCACAGCAATATAATCTTTTCTTCGAGGTTAAGCGAAGTTCTTGATTTTGAATCAATGAATTAATTGAGTAAAGGTTGGAATGGCTGTTTCTTTTGCGGATATAAAGATTCTCAGAACTGCTAAATTGGAGTTTAACAACCTCTTTTTGGCAAAACATGCCTTTCAGGTTCTTTTATGCTATCAAAGAAATCAGTTTATGCATTTAATTAATTTCCCTTTTAATTTGCTTAAGAAGTGTCATAATTTATTCACTTATTTCGTTTTAGTTGGTGATCGACGACAGCGTATTCTTTTTTTTTGTTTTGACAAAGCTTTCCGTTTTTAGTTTGTCTTAAGTGAATTGTTTGTCGTGTTTCGCCTTTAAGTTTTCAAAATTGTTTCATTAATGGTTTTTGTTCTGCTGCTGATCTTCGGGACTTTTTGGATTGCGCTAGGATTTTTTCGTCATTTTAATTCTGTTAGCGGCCATCTGTTAAACAAAATCCTAAAATGGTATTTTTAGCTCGATATCTGATGCTACTTGTTCTCTATTGCATTACTGACGTCATTTGTTACGCACGTTGGTACTTTTTATACTCTCATGTCTGACATTTTGAGGTCAGAGAAAACGTTTTTAGTGGAAGTCAAGAGACGTTTCCTCACTGGCTTCAGTGCGGTCCAAGAAATCAAACTAAAAAATTTTAAATTAGAGTGAAACTATTTTAGAAGCAAGATTTAGTACCAAATGAAGTGCTTAGTAACTAAACTGTACCTTGAACGTTTATTTCACCTGAATAGGTTCCATTACATCTCTTCCGCTTGTGACCCCAAGCTTAGGGGGTGAATATGAATATTGCCTTGCTATGTAATGATAAGAAATGTATATGGTCAAACTAATGTTTCAGTGTTTTGTTATTATCTGAGCTATATCTTTTTGGAAGGTTGCTCGTCTGGAAAAGCCCTTTAATTTTTTTCAAAGTTGTTCAATTTTTAGCTAACTGTGTCCATTCGTTTCCTAGTTAGTGCTATTTTTGAGCTCCAAGCCATGAAGCACATTGAAGATTGAAAAGAAATGTTGCCCAGTTCAGTTTGTACTTCTTGTTGGTGAACCTAACTTGAAACAATGGAAGAACAGATGGTGGAATGAATGGAAAGAAGCCTCTTGAATGAATACTTTTGTATTGCCCGCCGCGTATCGCCAGCACTGAAACATTTTAATACGTCCGTATGGTCTCCATGTATAAAGATATACTGGGAATCGCGTTGTGCCTAATTTTAATTTCATTTGTTCACAGTTAAATTAAGCACTGGGAAATATGCTTTTAAATGTTGGGAAGCGATTGAGGGAACACATATTGTAAACCCAGGGATGAAGGCAAGGCTATGCACACGTGCTGTTGCCATATCATGAGTATGTATCATGCAAATGTGTATCTAAATGTATGTATGTATGTATGTATGGTTGTGTTTGCCACAGTGTGTTTGGATTTGCCACAAACGCAAGCCAAGGCTCTCTCTATCTCCCACTTTTCCCCTTCTTTCTCTCGCTCTCACTTTTCCCTCATTCTTAGTTTGGCTTTCGTTTTTCACAAACATTTCCCCATTTTCCTGAGCTTTAAACGCAGGCTGAAGCTCTGGTCCATCGATCTAGTTAGTTTTATTGTTGAGTAGTACTACTACTAGTAGTATCTTGGCATAGGGACAATTTAATATATAAATTCCTGAAAGAAAGCAATAAAACCTCAATAATATTCTGCTGCGCGTCTTTTGCTTCTGAAGCGAAGGCGGCCTTTCTCTCTCTTTCGCCAACAATTTGTTCACTCTCTCTTTGGAAGAGCACAGGTTGTATTGTAACATCTTGCGCCTCTGTGCCTCCGTTTCCTTATTAAACCATACTTGAGTCTTGCATGTATGCATCTTTCCTAAATATCACTCACTGTTGAGTTGCGGTGTGCTGGTCACTGAATAATCTGGTTCTAGCAGAGGCAATTGGCATTGATCGCTACTCACCGCTGGTAAGTGTGATTCATTGTTCATCTAACTTCCTACGTCGTTTCACAGCGCTTCCTGTGGTCATTGAAGTAAATATTGACTTTAGTTGCGAAGGGATAGCTACGTGAACTGGTATTTCGATAGCCTTGGTTAGTTTTTATGCAATGGTCGCACGTCTTACATTTATTTTCCGACGAAAACTTTGCTCACATATTTCTCGATGAGCAATTATATTCGTTTGTTGAGAAACACTCAACCTCAAAAACTTTATTTTCCATTAGCAAAGTTACAAATGAGCTCAACAAGACGATTGGGTACGCGGAGCTCAATTGCTTAGGGTAACGAAAGGTCTCAAAGAAACCTGGATAAATTAAGTGCACAATAGTCACTTTATCAGATGTTTTGATCTACGTAAACGTAATACAATTAAGTAATCTATTGATACCAACCGATCTCGTTAAAATCAAAGCTTGTTTAATACTACAGGAAGTGAGAAATTCTCAAAGAGACGTGTTATTAAATCCATCTTTGAAACCGTAAATCATTGAAATGTCATAAGTGCTTAATGTTAGTTTTTCCCATTGACAATGAATAATTTTAAAGTCTTTGATTTCCAATTTGGAGCCTACCTTCCTGATCTATTAGTCAGCTCTCTTGTAAATCTTTGAACTTAACAGAAAAAGCTACACTTGAAAATTCCTCTGAAAATGACCAATGCTCTAATTTTAGCGATCAATCAAACGTCATAGAAAACCAACACCTCACAAGCTAGGCAACAGTTACTTTTTTAATAAGATAAATAGGTTGTCACAAAGAGCACTTTGCGTTACAATGCATTCTTGTGTATTTTCTATGATTCTAATTTAACGATGAGACCAAATTCAGCTGATTTCACTCTGCAGGCAAGCGATCTGGTTGGTTGGTTTTATTAGTTGTCTGACATTTTGTTCGCGACTAACGACTTTTGTACGGAAACACAAGAGAAATTTTAAGAGCCCTTCAACTGCTTTTTGTCATTCGCTGTCGACAATTTTGAAACACTATACTTATTAAGTCTGGTGGATTTTAATTAGGCGCAAATTATTTGTCCTAAAAATTATACAAACGTTTGAACTTCGGGAAGTCAGTAGCTGAGCATAGTCAACTGTATTTATGGGAGCACAGTTTTTTAATGAGTGTATTGTCGTTTTCTTTTATTATCAATTTGATTTCTCTTAGAGACTTTTTTATTCATGTCTTGCTGGATCGCTCGCCTGCAGATTAAAATCAGTTGAATTTGTCTCATTGCTAAAGTACAATCATAAAGTGCACAAGAATGAATTCTAACGTAAAGAGCTTTGAGGGTAAAATACTTACCTCTTGGAAAATGTCTTTTTCCTAGCTTGTGCAGTGACGGGGTTTAAATGACCTTCGAATGCTTGATAAAAATGGGGCATTGATCCGAGCGAGAATATTTTTATGAGAGAATGGCAACGTGTAGATTTTTCGTTTGAGTTTAAAAATTTACAAGAGAGCTTGCTTATGTATCATGATGTTTAGTGCAAAGAGGTTCCAATTAGAGAATCAAAGGCTCAAAAATATTATTCAGTGTCAATGGGAAAAACTAAAATGAACTACATGACCTTTCACTGGTTTACGGTTTTACAAATGGTTTTAATAAAGCGCCTCATCGTGATTTTGCCTCATAGAGCGCCTCATCATTTACTGTTGTGCTAAACGCGCTTAGTCTTGGTTTTAACGAGATCGGTTGGTAACAATAAATTACATTGATCAACTCATGTGATAAAGTGTTCACTTTCCTGCTTTATCCTTATTTCTTTGAGAATTTTTTTCATCCTGTACACTATGAGCTCTGCGTATCTAATGGTCTTGAGCTAATTTGTATCTTTCCTATTGGACAATAAAGTTTTTTGAGGTTGAGTCGTTTTCTCAACATCCTTATTGTGTTTGTTCTCAACCCATTTTTTTAAGCTTGAATCTTCTTTTGAAGTTTACTGGTTCAATGTCAGTTTAATTAATTCTCTTTTAATCTGCTGTTCATCAAACCTTACTGCTAAACTGGCGTTCTGGGAACCATTTGATAGATTTACTTATATGCAATTTTTCAACTATTTTAATTCTGCTGGCCTGATCAATTATTAATTTAGAAGTGAACGGCAGAAACGCTGGTCTTAAGAACGCAGAATATTGGTGTTTGGGCTCTATGAGCTCAAAAAATGCACATACAAATTTCGGTCTTTGGAAAACTGCGCTGAAATCTACTTAGATTAGCTTGAAATAGTTCTTGGTTTTGGATGTATTACTTAGATTGTTTGTAAGAGAAAGTTTTCTATGCTATAAACTGATCTCTGCTATGAAACAGTCGGAAGTATTGTTGAATTCTTGTAATCCAATTCATATTTTTTGGGCCTTGACTAACTTCCGTGTAGTATACGCATGACTCGAGGCAAGCTTATGACTGTTTACTTAATCGCCTGGAGTTATAAAATTACTTTGATTCTTGTGGAGTATACGACAAAGTTCATTGGTCACATAAAGCTCAGTTTTAAGCGCAAATTAGATTCAATCAATCGAAATGCATTAGTGCTGTTTTTGTAGACAAAATTGTATTTTATCGCCGAATTGTGATTTATCGAAGGAGAAAATGGGTGCCGTATACACAATTTTTTATTTTTTATGCTTCGTGTTGAAATCGCATGTTTGTAGTTTTTATAGTTAAGTGTTTGAATATGTCAGCCATGTCTCTGCTAATAGTTCGGAGTTTTCAAAGACTACTAGGCAATATGAATGTACAGTGATTGAAATATTTCGTATTTTGATCTTGTAAAATTTGAATTTAATAAGGGAAGATAGCGTAAGGTGAGTCGACTCCTAGTTTTTGAAATCAAAATATTGAAAATGTTTGAGAGAGCCGTGTTAATTATGCCATTTGGGATTAAATTATTTGTATTCAATTATTTCCGCTTTACAAAATGTTGTGGCTGAGTAGCTTGGTTTTTTTCTTCAGGAGTAAATCAAATTTAAATGATTTTTTTTCCTTAGAGTAAATCGTGATAGTGGTTTCTGTTATTGCAGCTGAACAGCATTAGACCAACAGCATTAGCCTTTTAGTTGCCCTTTTTGATAATAATTTGAACCACAATCTTTAAGGCTTTCTTTTCGTTCACATAAGAGAATCGTTGCAGCCACGATTGAGCAAGCTAAAGTTAAGAAAGAGGTCGTCCGTGCAGTGACGGAAGCAGGGATTGAACTATCTTTTTCTGTGGTTTAAGTCACACACCCACCTTACCATGTGAAAGTGAGTCTTGAATTGTTTTGAATGTTGGGTTGAAATTGATTTTGTTTTGGTTAAGGGATCATAATTTATAACCCTTTCATTAATTTGGCATACACGAATGGGCCAATGTTGTTTAAATGTAATCACTGAATGAAGAGATTGAGAGTAAATTATGAGTAAAATTAAACCATGTTTAGCATTAGATACATGAGGTGGATTTTTTATGAAGTCAGGGACATGTTAAACCTCAAACCATTGCTATCTCTTTCATCCGAATACTTCATGTCAGAAAGAGGCTTAGATATAAAAAGCCCTCTTGCTATTTAGCTTCAGCTTATCTACAAGCAGTTTTGTCAGGGTGGTAGTTGCTTGACGTTTTCTTAATGCATCATGCCAGAAGTTGTTTCACTCTTTTTGGTTTTAGTTAATAACAAAAACGCCGCAGTAACCTCGTTTTGCCTTAATGTAAACCATATTGAGCTTATTTTATTCTGCTTTTACGTTTTGTTGCCTGGCCCGCGGTTTAATTGCTCACTAAAAGCGGACCGGCCTGATCTAAAAACCTCTTCTAATACTTACGTGCTTGAAACGTTTTTAGTTTGTACGCTGACGCAAATAGTGGACCCCACTAAGTATTTAAGAAGTTTCCTACGAGTTGAGGTTACAACTTGAATCTGAATTCTGGTTGTGAGGTTTTGGTAAGTTTGTTTATTGTTTTTAACGTTCACCCTTTTAGAAACGATGTTTTTTCATGCCTCCTGACAAATGTAATCGAAACAGATTTTCAAAAAAAGACAAATATGTAACAATTGCGCGTCATAGGGTTATTTTCATTACCACACTTAATATTTGGACTTTGACCTTGGGTGGACTGTTCGTTATTTTGAAATACTTGCTGGCTTGCATTTAAATTTGGTGGAACCTACTGTAAAGCATGAGGTTGCTAAGATAGGTTGCCCGTTCCTTTCCACGAATAATAAATGCCACTACTGCTGAATTTATTTCTTTTAATAGCCGCGAAGTGATAGCGGCTATTATTGGGGACATCGTGGTTTTTTACAATTCAAAGAATTTGAATTGTATTGGAGCGCTGTCTTTTACAATTCAAAGAATTTGAATTGTATTGGTGCGCTGTCTTTTTTTACGCTCTGTTCACGCGTTTTTCGGCTTTCACGTCAGTGAGAAGTGAAATTAGAGCGGTGATTTTGGTCACACTGAAAAAGTAAAGTGAGCGGAATATCGAGTAGCGACTTTTTAAGAATACCTTTAAAGTGGAGTGAGAAATTGGTGTTTGAACAATTTGGCGGTTTTTGAGATGGATTTTTTTCAGGTGCGTCAATTTGACTTGTTTTTAGAGTTTCCTCTCCTTCAGTGCTTTTAAAAACGGTACAGATGTGTTCCAATTGTGCCGATTTGCTTTGCTTGAATTCTTAAGGGGCAGCTAAAACATTTTATGACTTTGACACTATTTGTTGTCATAAAATGTTTGTAATTTTTAGATTTTGCCGTTTTTTAAAATATCTGTTGTCTTATCACTTAGTACCATCAATGACAGGTTTGATTGGTTTCTAATGAGGCATAAAATAACCTAATTAATGGCTCGATTTAATAACTAATAGTTTTCATAACTTTGACACTGCTTTTTCTCAAAAATTTTCAGGGAATTTTTCAGTTCTGCAAGTATTTATTGTACTTTTTGATGTCTTATCTTTGAATCTCATTGCGGACCGATCTCTGATGCTGTTAATAGGGGTTAAGTTTATTGGTTTAATTGTTTTTGTTCAAAGCTAGTGCTTTCTATGAGTTTAACACTAATTGTTTCCAATCACAATTATCGATGTTTTTGAGTTTTGCGAGTTTTTCTTTTCAACTTTGTCGTCCTGACTTTGTCTTATTATCGACAGGTCTCATTGGTTCCAATAGGTTTCATTTAAAGCAATTAATTTCTGCTCATAGCTATTGCTTTTTGTGACATATCCGCTTGTTCGTTTTTTTTAAAATAAAATCTTAGTGATTTTTTTTCAGATTTGTTTGTATTTCTTTTACTTTTTGCTGTCTTAGCACTTAATCTGATTGATGACAATTCTCAATGGTCATCATTGAGGACTCAAATAATTGATGTAATTGTATCCTGCAGCAGCTGAATTGTATCCTACAGCAGATTTGTTTTGCTCTAATTTTAAAGTTAAGTTTATCGATTTATTTATTTTTGTTAAAAGCTAGTGCTTTCTATGACTCTGACACAAATTGTTTTCAATCAAAACAACCATTTTGTTTAGTTTTGCGAGTTTTGTTTTCAATTTTGTCTTAACATAGTCTCCTTAGGGACAGATCTCCTTGGTTGTTAGCAAGGCTTCACTTGACGAAAATCATTTCAGATGTTAGCTATTGCTTTTTGTGACTGACTTATACGTTAGTTCGTTTTTTTTTCAATCTTTGATTTTTTTAGTTTTGCTAGTATTTGTTGTACTTATTGCTGTCTTATTTCTTAAGCTCATTGATGACAGGTCTCAACGGTGGTCATTGAGGATTGAAATAATTGATGTAATTGTATCCTTCAGTAGCTGTTGCGTTCTGTAACTTTTATACTTAGGGTTTTCAAGAAGTTTCAGCCAGTTTTTTTGCGATTTTTGGTTATTTTTGTCTTAGTTTTTGATATTATTAGTGAGAGGACTCATCAACATTTAATGACAGGTTGCTACTGCGAAATAAAGGAATATAATTGACAGTTGGTGTTCATAGCAATTGTTTTTTGATGTTGCTCCTGTCTTTTCAAAAAATAAAAGTTGAATTTTTGGTCTTGCTTGTTTTTGTTGTTCTGGTGTTGTTTTATTACTTAATCTGCTTAACAACTCTCATATGCCTTTGAAAACGGAATTAATGATTGTCAGGTCATAAATTATTTCAATTCACTGAATTGTATTTCAGGACTTGTCCTGCTGTTTTTTTAATTCGTCGTCTCCATCGATGATTCTTACGACCTGACTTCTTGGAATTGACTTTTTCAATGACTTCAGTAACTTCTGCTGCTGTGCAGTTAAAATTTGTGTGCGTGGCGTCATTTCTGCTTTTAGGTCAATTGCATGACTTATATCACTCAAAAAAATGACTTCTGAACTCACTTATGGAACTTTAATTTTTAAGAGCATTTACTAGTTGTTAAAGGTCAATAGTGTGCATCTAAGTAGTGTCAAACTTATATGCCCTAATTCTTGAGTGTTAGTTTTGAGTTTTTGACAAGCGTCTATCGCGGTTATTTTCCGGGAATTTGCCGGCTATGTTCTGTAAATTTCTCTTTTCGGTTGGAAATCAAAAAATATCCGAAGAATACTAACTGAGATTTACGGAGAGGTACCACATGTCAATGGCGCTGGGGTAGCCGTTGTTTAGAAATTTATTTTTGTAGAATTGTTCCTATTGATTCTGATTACTATAAGCGTGGAATGATTTTTAGCTAAAAATTTAATTCGCTAGTTGCGTAATGATTTTCTGTTGAACGTGCAACGTGTTTTGTTGTGGCATCAAATGTGTTAGAGTGTTAACTGTAAAAGTATCCACATTTATTTAAATTGACTGTTAAATCGTGCTGGGGTACTTGAATTGATATCTGGACTGGTTTTTATAGGAAAACATTTGCTCGGTTGTATTTCAAATCGGTGGAAGCCGCTATTTAACATGAGACTGCTACGATAATTTACGTGTTCCTCTGCATGCAATACTGAATGCTAAATATGCGGATTTTGTATCTTTTGTAAGGTTCTCTTTGGTGTGAAATACGAATGTTCGAAGAATACTAACGGAGATTTTTGGAGATGTATCACAAACAAATGACACTCGGGAAGCCGTTATTTAATAGAGTTATATTAGTGCAGAATTGATCTTATTTTTTTCTGTTTTTTCCTATTTTTTGATCCACTTTTTAGCTAACTTTCAAAAGGCTAGTTGTGGGATTATTTTTTGAACGTCCTGTAGTCTAGTTGTGTTTAAAACCCAGTTTGCTAATATTTTTTTCCGTAATGGCTGGATTGTTTTATTTGCTTTACCGAACACTTTTTGAAGCTCAATGAACAAAAAAAATGTTTTCAAGGAATCGCTCGTTTTTTTTGGCTTTGACTCTTGAGTTTTCGTAATTTTAAATGTAATTCTGATTTTCTTTTTGAAGTTTTATTAAGTTTTTGGAGTCCTATGGCATTGTCTCGTAGACTAACAGTGGAATAGGTTGCGTAATGAGCATTAAGGTCACCTATCTAGAGCTTTCAGTGGGAAGCTAATGACTGTTAAGACTTAAAAAATGATTTTTCGAGAATTTTTTTTAAACATTAACCGATAATAAACATATTTTCGTGAATTGTAAGTCAGTCTCAGTAATGACAGGGCCCCCGTCCTCGCTACTGCAACCAAATTTTTTGTTTAACTGTTTTATTGTCTACTTTTTGGTTATATGACTTCGAGGCCACAAGATTTCAAAAAAATTTTAAAACTTTGGATATTTTATTATTGGTTCCACTTGAAATCTTATGACATTTGATGTCTCATCTGAATTTGATATCTTCCATTAGCTTGGAGAAGAAGACTTGAGAAGACTTTCAATGGATCATAGAAAGAAATTTAAGAGAAAAGCTTATAGTTGAAATGGCTTCGACACTTTCTTGTCGCACTTTTCTACTGAATTTTTGGTTTCTGCTTGTATTTGTTCTCGTTTCCATAGTCATAAGATTTTTTGTGAGGTGTTAGTGATTACCTATACATGACAAATATCCTTGTTCTCCAATCAAGGCATACGCTCCATTTAAGCGCATTTTTTTCTGTTGAAAGCTGTTGAAATTAATGGCTGTTAAGACTTTAAAAATAATTTTTCGAAAGTTGTTTTTGAAAATTAGCCGATCTTTAACTTATTTGCGTGAAATTTAATTCAATCTCATTAATGACTGGATCCTATTTTTTTCTACTTCAACCCAAATTAATCTAGTTAGCGCTTTTATCTTCCAACTATTGGTGTTATGACTTCGATGCACGAGTTTTCATATTTCTTGCTTATATTTTTGGACGTTTTTTTTGATACTTTTGCTTCAATTTGGAGTCTTCACACATTATGCTAATATTGATAGTTGCATTGGCTTAAAGATGACATTCAATGGTTCATTCATAAAGTTTTCATAGAAAAACTGAAGGTTAAATTGGCTTCGAAACTTTACTTTCCTTTTTGGATTTTGCCTGTATTTGTTGTTATTTTTGTAGTCAATGACTTATTGTAATGTCTTTTTGATGACTTATGAATGAGAAACAATCTTGTTGTCTCGTCAAGGCGTAACTTAGCGTATTCATTAGCTTCCGTTGAAAGCTATTGAACTTAATGGCGTTGATACTACGGGTTTTCTCAAAAATTTTGTGTTTTTAATGTATTTTTTCAAGTTTGCTGATTTATTGGAGTCAAATTGTTAAAAAGAAAACGCCTTGCTGTTAAAAAACTAATTGAAAGTTGAAAATTTTTTACTGAAAAGTTCATTTTTCAATGGCTGCGACACTTTTCTCGCTCAATTTTTTTTTTGAATTTGCTGTTTTTGCTTTTTTTTATTCTTTAGGTAGCCGTAAAATGCTGAACGGTCCCATAAGCTCGTAATTGTAGATTGAATGAATGATATTAACCGACGCAGTCAGTTTATTACGAATTGTTTTAAAGTTTATGATATTATAGATTTTTAAGGATTTTTCAATTTTTTTTAAATTTTGTGGTTCTTGTCGTCCATTTGTAATTTATTCTCATCATTGAGAGGTCCCATACACATTCCATGTATTCTAAAAATTCACATGTTTACTGATATTATGACGTAACTGGTGTTTTGTTTGTTGGACAATATGTGTTTTCATAAAAAGTTATGTGAGTGGTGTATTTTTGTTTTTTTTTCTCTTCCTTTCGCACAATTGCGTAATAACAGATCCCAATGATTTTTAAATGTGGTCCAGTTGAACTTATTTATTCATTCGGTATAATTTATTTGAATAAGTTTATATAGAATTTGAAATAAAAATACATAATATTTAGGTAATAGCTAATGATTTTAATGGCTTTACTAATTTGTGTTTGCGCAATGTTTGTAATTTGTTGTTCGTTATTTTTTGAGTTTTTCTGCATCTTTAGTCCGGTCCTATGGCTTACTCTATCCAGGGACAGGTTTTATTGGTTTCATTGTGACTTTAAGTAAATTTATCAAGAATTTTTTCGTTAAAGGTTAATTATTTTTAAGACCTGTGAAATTATTTGGTTTAAAAGATGTTGATTGATTTTGGAATTTCGCCTTATTTCTTCTTGTTACCGAGTCTCATTAAGGAAAAATCCCATCTGATGTTAAGATAGAAAAAAGTAAATTTGTGTAGTTGGGGCTTTGTCTGATTGTAATTTGACGTTGTTACTAGGTGCTTTTAAATTAAGTTATTGAGTTTTTGACGCGAAATTTTTGTTTTTGCTGTTTTGTTGTGGTTGTTTTTTCTCTTAGTCTTTTCAATGGCAGATCTGGTTGTAATGAATCATGGCTTTATTTAATTCAAATATTAATTTGGTTGTTAAACGATTTTTTTAACATATTTTTTTGATTATCTCTTCGCAAAAATGTAATTCAGAAGACATTTTAGTCAAAAATATAGATGAGCGCGGGTCGGAACATCATGTGCAAATGCACATTAACGAGCCTCCTTATTTCAATCTATTGGTTATTTCATAGCTAATATTGCATATTTCTACAACAGCCTATACAAAGGGTAAGAAGGTCAGAAAGTTCGAAACTGTCAAAGCCGCTATTTTTCTTTAAGAAATGATAATTTGCATGCCTCAGCGAGAATCTATTCATAAGATTTTCATTGAATGTGTATCTCTACGCAAAAATATATCGATCGACCTAACGGAACAATTTTGGGCTAGCACAAAGTTCCAAACCAGCAAATAAAATTGGAGAGTTTGAACAAAAATATCAATCACAAATGGTTATAGTCAACCTAAGTAAAAGGAAACAGCTCGGCAGGCTCAGTTAAACTCATTTTACGTAAAGTCTAGTTGAGTTTTGCGCAGAAAAGTTATCAACTTATCGTAAGTGACGGACTACTTTAAATGAACACAGTTCATACAAAGTTTTCAACTTCATTTGACTAGTTATTTCTCTTTGAATGGTCGAACCGTCTGCTCGATATAAACAAGTTCTCAGCCTGGAGACATCTAATGTCTGTATGTATTGCAAAATGAGGGCGAATTTGTGTGCCTCGAATATCTCTATATTTGCGTGTACCTAACTGAGAACGAATTCAAATGTAATGGTTTATAGTTTGGTTTGCATTTGTTGAAGTTGTTTTAGTTTGACTTAGCGTATAATGAGCTTCCGTTGTTAATTAGAGCCCACAGAAATTTAAAAGACATTTTAAGTTAATGTTGGTCGAGATAAGAATTGAATGTGATGGTTTCTTAAGTTTATATACGTCGACTCATGCTAGATTCTTTCTCTTGAAGGGCAAATCGGATCGAAGATTTGGGTTGTAAAGTTTCAACCTAGCTTATCTGCTATAGTTTTTTTTCAAGAAATCGTGTTCTTAATATTGTGTTGATTCTGTGTATTATGAGCTAATAAAAACGAAATCTACTCAACCTTATAAATGCGTCTACACGAGAAAGAATGGAATGAACAGAGAATTTATATGGATATTTTTCAACTTCTGACAATTTGATTTTTTTATTAGGTAATGCAAAGTTCGAAACCAATTTCTTGTTATAATTTCAAAGTCTAAAGTTCACCATGATATTGTGATGGTTTCAATGAAACATCAAGAAACTTAGAAGTTTTATTAAAGTTTCAAAGAACGAAAGAAGATCTTACCTGACGAACTTTATTGCTGTGTCGATAAGTAATGGCTACAAAACTAAACTCAATTCTAATTTTGTTTTGGCGCTATCATTATCTTATTGAACTATCAATCATATGTCAGAAGTAAATTCTCCCACCAACAGAAACCTGATTCTAACATCCACTGACCTCCAACTAATGAACTCGATTGTACCCAAGCCATATATGATTCTCATGAAATGTTGATGAAAATAGAAAGTCACCTCCGGGATTCGGAGTTAAGATCTTTTCACATGCCAATCATGTTAAATATTTTTAGCTAATCTAAATTTTCTCTGTATATTTTCGCATAGATAACCACTATAAATACAAGCTAATTTTTGTATATTTTCAGTTCAAAATTTAATTTAAAATTCAACTTATTGAATTCTTTGACCCGTGTTATCGACCACGACAATGGTGTCCAGACCAGCTACAGACAGACAAATTGTGGATCTACAGAATGCAGAATCAGCTACTGCGTGGATTATGTCTTTTGTGGCGAAATGTCGCGCAGAGAAGAAAGAGGACAAGGTCAGCACCGATGGTACTGTACAGGACCTACAGGTAACCAATCTCTTTCTTAGTATGTGCGGGCAAGATGCAATTATTAAACTTAGGAGCTTAATGAGTCCTAGGAATTTGATAGACACTCCGTATAAAGACATCAGATTGGCGATTCAAAACTATATTTCTCCTAAAGAGAGAGTAGTAACGGCAGAAAGGGCTAAATTTCTGTCCGTTATACAAGGTGTAGGGAAGTCAGACGACGACTTCCTAGCACGTCTTAGAGAAGAAGCACGTTATTGTGACTTCGAAAAATTGAAAACAGCGGCCAACCCCGAAGAGGAGTTGGTAAAAATAAAGTTTATCTCAGGTTTGAGGGACCCTGAAGCAAAACTTAGACTACTAGACGGTATTAAAGCAAAACCAGCAATGTCGGTTACTGAAATGACCGAGAGCTTACAGTTCAGAAGTCAAGCAATGGCTTTTGCAAGTTCTTCATCAGGTAATAAGCCCTTTACGGTGAAAGAAGAAGTTGGGTTCAACTTCAAAAAGACTTTTCGAAAACCAAATGAAAAAATTACGACTAATAAAAGCAACAACATGTGCACTAGGTGTGGAGGTAAGCCACACTCTAGTAGACCTTGTCCAGCGCTAAGTAAGAAATGCAACACCTGTGAAAAGGTGGGCCACTTCTCAAAAATGTGTAGAAGCAAACCCCAACCAAATTCAGGTAAGTACAATAAACAGAATAATTTTTGCGAAGAAGAAAATGTTTCTTCAGAGCAAGCATCTCCAGCATCGGAGATGGGAATGTTTTATACTAAAGAACAAATCTTTAGCATGTCTGTGACATGGGAATACATCTCAATAAATAACTGCAAAGTAAAAATGCAGGTAGACACAGGTGCAGATAGCAGTGATATCATCAAAAATATGGACTGAGCTTGGTAAACCTCAGTTGGATGGTAAGATAAGACATCTCGAAGCTTATGATGGTCATCAATTAACGCTTCTGGGATCACTTACTTGTGACGTTGAGTGGAACGGAAGCAGGCTCACTCAAAAACAACTTGCAGTTGTGCAGTCTGATAAAGAATTTGGACTACTTGGTAGAGACCTTCTACCCAAGCACGGCGTGAACAACATCACAGCCGCGCACCTACCTGCTGTGAAGGGTTACAAAGCTCATGTGAAGTTGATACCAGGAACACAGCCAATTTTCTGCAAAGCCAGAAAAATACCTCTACCTCTTCAAGACAAGGTCACAGAGAAGCTGGAACAAATGGTCAGACAAGGCATCCTTGAACCGGTACAGCCAGGAGGAGTCACTAATGCATCTCCAGTGGTGTGGCAGAGAAAGAAGAGTGGAGAACTGAGACTTTGCGTGGACTTGAAAGTGCACATCAATGGCAAGGTCATGGATGAGGACTACCCAATACCAGACATGGAGACGATCTTCCATAACCTACATGGCGCCTCATACTTTGGCAAAATTGACCTCTCAGATGCCTACTATCAAATTGAACTTGACGAAGAAGCAAAAGATATATGCACAATCAACACATCTCAGGGACTGTTCAAGATGTGCCGACTACCTCAGGGATTGAAAAACTCTTCTTCAATCTTCCAGAATTGTATAGAATCAACACTCAAAGGAATCAAAGGTGTTGTGATCTTTCAAGACGATGTGTTGGTGTATGGAACTACCAAGGAGCAGTTCGACAAGAGAATGCTTGCAGTCAAGAGTCGACTACGTGAGAAAAATTTTACTATTAATGAGAAAAAATCTAACTCAAAACCAGTCGATAGCGTTAGCTTTTTGGGATACTCCATTTCAAAGGAGGGAATAGCACCAGATGTTGAAAAAATAAAAAATGCAAAAGCACCAACTAACAATAAACAAATCGAATCGTTTGTTGGGCTAGCTAATTTTTACGGAAGAATGATTCCTGATTTTGCAACAAAAATGCTACCCTTAAATAACATGAGAAATAGCGATTTCTCATGGGGCAAAATGCAACAAAAAGCCTAAAGACATAAAAAATGAATTTTGTGCTAACCCACTAGTACAGCCGTATAGTCTACAAAAAGAAGCAACAGTTACTACTGACGCCTCTGAAAAAGCCATTGGCGGGGTTCTTTCGCAAGAAGGACATCCAGTCATATATGTATCGAGAAAATTGACTCCAGCGGAGCAAAGCTACTCGAACATAGAGCGGGAAGCACTGGCAATTGTCTTTGTGGTCACAAGATTGAAGCAATTCCTTCTTGGAAGACGATTTACCCTACAAACTGACCACAAACCACTCAAATATCTCTTTGCACCAGACGAGGAGATCCCGAAGACAGCATCAGCGAGAATCACAAGATGGGCAATAGCTCTAATGGGTTTCGACTATGAGTTGAAGTACACACCAGGGGAGCAGATACCCCATGCAGATGCTTTGAGCAGAATGGATTTTGACGAAGACGAAACCGACAACGATCGAGTGTGCTTCGCAATCAATAACATCTACTTCGCTCAGAGTGATTTGGTGACCCAAGCAGAAATCAAAACTGAACTTGGAACAAACAGACTCTTCCAGGACATAATGAAACGAATCAAAAGCGGCAATTGGAAACAATGTTCAGAAGCGGAAAAAGGATTCGAACAACAGAAAGATGCATTTACTTTACATAATGGAATCATCTTCAGAGGTGTTGTTCCTTTCATTCCACCCAAACTACAACACTTGGTTTTGGCAAAAGCGCATGAGACACATCCCGGAAAGAATGCAACTGAGGCATCAGTCAGAATGATAGCTTGGTGGCCTGGCATTACCCAAGACGTTCAACACTTTGTTAGTAAATGTAAGAATTGTCAATTGAACAGGCCTAGCCTGGGAAAAACAGTCTCTACGTGGCCAGAGACGTTTGGGAACGGCTCCACATGGACTGGGGTTATGTTAAGGACCAAGGCAATATATTAGTAATTGTTGACGCGGGTTCTGGTTGGATAGAAGCCTTCCCCGCGGGAAATAGAACATCAGAAACAGTTAAAATATATCTTAGTCAAATCTTTGCAAGATTCGGAATACCAAAAACTTTAGTTTCTGATAATGGTCCTGAATTTGTAAGTGGTGACCTTAAACAGTGGTGTGAATCACTGGGAATTAAGAAAATAGAATCACCCGTCTATCATCCAAGAGCTAATGGACTAGCTGAAAGAGCAGTGCAGAGAGTGAAGCGGGCACTTCAAGCGTGGAGTCCCAACTTTAATGTGTCATTTGGAGCATTCCTGCAAAGGGCACTGATGACACATCGCAACACTTCGAAGACGAGGAGCAAAACTCCAGTTGAACTCCTGTTGGGACGCAGAGTGAGACTACCAGCAATAGCAGATTTCGACTTGTGCGAACCCATTCTATTCAAGGCCAACGAAAAGACAAATACAGTTCCTGCTACCTTCATCATCAGGAAGGGCCTGAACACATCTTTCATACAGCCTGAAAACCCAGCTTGGACTATTCTAGTGAGCGACAACCAAATTGCGAGACTAGACGAGGACAATGTGAAAATTGAACCAGCAGTGGAGGAGACCATATCTCAATCAGAACTACAACCTCAGAACACAGATGTAGGACCTTCACATCAAGATGAAGCTTCTGCAGCCACATCATCTGCAGAGCACCAACAACCCGAAACCTCAGAGCCTTCACGAACATCAACCAGGAACAGAAAACAACCTGACAGATTTGGAGAACCTATACCCACAAACTTGCTTATAAAAGGAGGGAGGATGTGATGGTTTCAATGAAACATCAAGAAACTTAGAAGTTTTATTAAAGTTTCAAAGAACGAAAGAAGAACTTACCTGATGAACTTTATTGCTGTGTCGATAAGTAATGGCTACAAAACTAAACTCAATTCTAATTTTGTTTTGGCGCTATCATTATCTTATTGACCTATCAATCATATGTCAGAAGTAAATTCTCCCACCAACAGAAACCTGATTCTAACATCCACTGACCTCCAACTAATGAACTCGATTGTACCCAAGCCATATATGATTCTCATGAAATGTTGATGAAAATAGAAAGTCACCTCCGGGTTTCGGAGTTAAGATCTTTTCACATGCCAATCATGTTAAATATTTTTAGCTAATCTAAATTTTCTCTGTATATTTTCGCATAGATAACCACTATAACTACAAGCTAATTTTTGTATATTTTCTGTTCAAAATTTAATTTAAACTTCAACTTATTGAATTCTTTGACCCGTGTTATCGACCACGACAGATATGTAATTTTTATGCGAAGGAACAGGACAAATGCGATAGTAGTCTTATAATAATATCATAGTAGACAGGTTCAATTTTGGAACACCTAAGGAAGTCTGTAAAGCTTCAGGCCCTTCCAAAGACGATAATTAAGAAAATTAATTTTTCCGTTAAAATCTTGCATTAAAAATTTATACCCGGGCTTTAAAAATAATTCTGTGAAACGAGTTTTGTTGTTTTCCATGAATTATTTGTAATTTTACGTTTTGGCTGTCGAGACTGTTTTCACAAAGATGTTTGAATTGTTTATTGTATATTGTTCTCGTATATTGTTTCAAATTAATTGATGTATTGATTTAGAAAACTCTTTAAACTCGAAACACTATACAAGTAAAGAAAAACTCATTTGATGGCAGAAGCTATCTGTCATTAAGGAAAGAAAGCGACAAGAGAAGCAACAAAATCAGACAAAAAGCTTTACTTAGAACAAAACTCATCGTCTATTTTTTCTTACCAAACACTTAAAGAGAAGGTCAGAATAGCATCAAATAAAAAGTAAAGGAAATCAATTGGCTTGCATTTTACCATAAAAGATATGGATCTATCTTAATTGAGAATAATTAACAACTAGAGAAAAAACAAGAGGGAAAGTTCAAAACATACGTGTATACTTTTTGAAGACAAAGTTCGAAGTTAATTAAAAGCATTAGCTATCAACTGAAATCTTTGAAGGTATTCATTTCAAATCTTAGGAACCCATTGAGACCGGTCATTGTTCAAAATTCCTTACCACTAGAAAGGAACAAATGCTGTCAAGAATCGAAAAGTTAGTTCAATTTTACGCGGATACGGTGTCAAAGCCTATAAATTCATCTGTTCACTAAAAGTATTCAATAGAGTCAATTGCGCCTTCTTCCAACGCAGTTAATGTGATACATGACTTGTCCTTTAGGTGACAATTGGACAAGACATCACAAGAGAACCTCAAAATTGAGAAAATATTTAAAATAAAACTTATGAAAATTTGCATCAGCAACGCCAAAAAACCAGTATTTAAATGGAAAAAGCCACGAAAGCTACATTCTAGTTTATTCGAATCACAAACAGCTTTATGCAAACGTTCTGGAAGCCAAAAATCCATAAGTTCTTTGTTGAAATTATCATGTATGTTCATTGGCCTTCCTTTGCACGTAGATTTGACCTGTCAATAGCTGGGTTGATATCATTCTTGTCTGTTACCCAAAAAACGAAGAAAGTATATGTTTTTAAAAAATCACAGCGCCAAGTTGTAATCCGAATAGTTTTAACCTGAATTGTAACCTTTGTCTTGTTATTGCTGCTTTTTTATCGAAGCAAAAATATTTCCAATTGTTACAGAACTAGCTAATTGGACGAAAAAGTCAACATCAAAAGTCAGTTTAGTTTTCAATAATTATTGAGATACAGTATAGGAAAACCATTGTGTATCAATTTAAAGCTTTAGATAGTGTGTTTTTTGGCAGCTCCTGAGATACTGACTTCAAGAATTAGACGTTTGCTGAATAACACTCAGTCATAAAACTACAAAAAAGACATCAATTGCTGAAATAATTTTTTCGGAGCCATATAATTAATGAGCTTTACTCATAAAATACAATGTTTGTTTTGGACCTCATTTTAACCTATGACGTATCACTTATTACTTGAAGCTGTAGATGGTAACAGGATTGCCTATAATTGAGATGAAAAAATGTAAGATTTTTGAAAGGAAAGACCCAAAGTACAATCCGAATATTTTTTTAGTCCAAAAATGAACAATGCGATCAAAACTTGGTAGCGCTGGGTAGTTGTTAAAAAACGCAATTTTCCCCAAACAATTTTTTATCAGTTTTCTTGGCGAACAATATTCTTGAATGAAAATTAAATGCTGCTTTTTTGCTTCAAATATTGTTTTAAATTAGCGAAAGACTTCTAAAATGTTAGCTCCAGAACTCTTTATTAGGAATTGGAGTTAGAAATAGCCCTTTTCCGAGTGAACAAAGTGTGTGTCAGTGGTTTTTGTTTTTACTACAGGTAAAATTGGTAAAAGTGGGCCATATATGCGATTTGATGCAATTTTTTCAAAAAAATGCTAGATTTAAAAAAGTTCTGAGATTTAGCCGAAATTTTAGCGAAAACAGTTGGTTCAAACGATTAACCAACTCTCTTTCCTTTAAAGATAAAAAATTTTCCATCCCTATTTTGCAAGGTTTTTTAAGATATAAGCAAAATTTCTAAAAATACGGAACAAAACAACGGAAGTTAGCCGAACGTTCACAAAATTTTCATCCTCCGTCACTCTTCAGGAAAAGATAAATTTAAAAAGATCTTTTTAATATGAAATTCTACTCGTGACAAGCTGACATGATACCACTTACTACTCGTAGGATGAATGTGTAGATCGGCGAAAATTGAACAAAAACCAAGTTGAGCTTATAGTTCCTCGCCCACTAGAGTGGGTCGGGACAATAAAAGTAAACAGAGCTTGTGATAGTCATTTATGTCTGTGGCGATTAAAAATTCGATGAAAGTTGTTTTTGGAAAGCAAATAGTTTCAAATAGCAAAAATTTGAAGTGACGAATTGTTGCATTTGAGGTTTTGGTGACAGCTATTTGCTGCCAATGGGACTGCTATAATTTTTTTCTTGTTCATTTTGTTGCAGTGGTTTCAAATACTGCTAGACCTCTAATTATTTTGCTTGCCTAAAGAAAATGTTCATTTTTGATTGATGTGATCTAACGTAATATTAGCTTTTTTAAGTACTCCGCTAACTGTTTTAGCTTAAATATATCGTAGCTCTTATCTGCACTTGTCAAACAGTGCATTGCATGACTAATACTTTGTTAGACCCTTTGTCAGATCTTAACAAGATAAAACAAGATAAAAATTTTACCCTATAAGATCTTGCATTATCAAATTTCTTCCTTACGAGATATTACACAATTAAAATTCTGCCTGACTAATACAATTTTTGTTTGTTCTCTTGACCTTAATTAGAAAGATTTTTTTCTAAGTTTGAAAACAAGTCACCTCCAGTACCTACAGGCGCTGATCTTCAGGAAATATCTGTGCTTATCTTTGAAAATGATCTTCAATAGTATAGTTTCTGAGGTCTTAAATTAAGCTTCCTATGGGTTTTCTCAAGATTGCAGTAGCGTTGGCATAAATTGTGGACATGGTCTATTTAGTTTTAAATCAATTTTCCGGGTACTGTGTTAATTGTAATGCCACTGTTGTTGATATGCAGGCACAAAATTTTAGTAGATTTTATGAAAAAAGTGAGATTTCCCACTGACTGCGTTTTAAGCAACACCTCACTTAGAATTTTTTGTGTGCATTCATTTGTTTTGTAGGATCTTGTACAATACGATTTTTTAAGGCCGTGTATTTGTCTGATGAATTTCTTACAATTTCTTGTTAACTGTTAAGTCCTGACGACTTTCTTCTAAAATAATACGATGATAATTTGAAAAACTGAATTGATATCTTACCAGATCTTATACGATAAAATTTTTTATCGTGTTTGAGATGGTGAGTTTTTTCACGCTAAAAACATTGATAAACTTACATAACTTTCATTAAATCTTACATATTAATTGCGGAATCATGGGGAGATATAAATGTTCTTAAGTTATGTAGATGATTTTTAATTGAGCATTAGGTTTCAACTTTTTCTTTCATTTGGGGAGGATAAATAACTGGTACATCTGATCTCTTGTACGGCGAAATTGCTTTTTTGTGAAGAAAATGGGACTCCGCTCTCATGATGTCGACTACTTGTTGTCCACGTTTTTTATGATGAACCGTTTATGTTTGGGTATGTGTTCATAACATCTGAATTTCACTGATAGATATGAAAGTTTGAGCTGGTTTTTGGTTAACAATGTTGGTAAATTTTGAATATAGTAGTATAACTTCGTTTTCATCATGTTATAGTATGTTTTACCTATTCTTGATCAAATGTCACGAAACTGGATACAAAGTTTACCTCTAGTGAAGTGGGATATGAATTTAAATGTGGCATTAATGGATGTGCCAATTAAAGGGATTGATGTCAGATTCTGAGAAAAGCGTTTTTACTGATTGCTTCCCCGGGTACTTGTGTTTACTACCTAAAATTTGACACATGCATTGTCTTCTCTCTCCCGAATGAGTGTTTCCTGCGTAAAGAGCAGCAGAACCTGGATACAGAGGAAAAAGAGAGAGGATTTAATTCGATTTCTAGAGAGGCTATACTGGGCACTAATGCATACTTAAGAGCCGGAAGATTTTCCAGCTGCCTTTTTTATTCACCCAACAGTTAAATGAATTCAAAAGAGCTGTGCCGCGTGCTGTGTTTAAATTGAACCCCTTTGAACAACAGCAGGCAGTAAAACTCCCCTTGCTGTGTGCTGGTGGTGGTAGCCTGCTTGTTTGTGTTTGATTGTTGTTTATATTTCCTTTCCCCCTACACTCCAATGTAATACACTACTCATAGAGACCAGTACCTGTAACCCCTCCCCCTAACCCCCTCCCCTCCCTCAATCCTGGCTGTGGCAGCCCTTCCCAGCCTGATTCGTAGGGAAGGGAGGTAGGTTGCTGAGCAGTGGCAGTGAGCAGTTGCATGTCATGTGCTTATACGCTTTTATTACAGTATTAGTACCTGAGCATTAATGAAATATTCATTGAAAATTCACCTGCTTCGCCTTTCGTTATTTGTCATCAGCTCAAAAACAAAAATTATTGCTCCCGCTTTCTTCTTTCCCCCAATCCAATCCAATCGCAACTGTTCCTTCTCCTCGCATCGTAGCCACGTTTGGGCTTGCGCTTTTGCCTCCTCTCTCTTTCTTTCTATGTACGTTTGTCCCCTCTTGTTATGGTTTGGAGTATACTACACGTAGTGCCTGCCTGCCTGCTTACCTTACCTCGCCACACACACACACACACACACACACACACACACACATAGACACACACACACACTCTTACTTTATCAGATGTTTTGGGAATATCCCAGCCACCAAATTTGCCGCACTGATGTTTCTGCTATAAATTTCTTCCCCAAATTTTGTAGCTCCTAAAAAGCCGCCAGGCAAAGCAACCATTCGTTTGTATCTGCGTACCTACCTGTTATCCTCCCCGCATTTGCCTGCCTGGGATAGAAACCTGCTTTAAAATCCAAAAACCTTCTTTCCCCTTTAGACTGCCTGGCTACTCTGCCTTTTCAGGCCTCTGTTTTGGTTTTCCGCTTCTTCTCAAAAAAAGGTACATCACACGTACAGATATAACACAAAATACCTTATATTAGCAACATAACACATGTCTGTGTTAGATATTCGAACTTGCATTTTTGAGCATTATCTTTGCGTAACTTTTATCTTCTGAAAATTTATCGTCTGATTTGAAGCGGTAAGTTAACAGACAGCCTTGTATATTTCTCGCCATTGCAAACGTTGGAAATAGTTTGCATGGGTTTTCAATTGGAAATAATTACTCATGAGTTCTTAAGGTGGAATTTAGTCTCATTCTATCGCTATCTTGTCTCGTCATTTTTTACAGTGGGTTGTCGAGTTGATATAAGAGTACAGCTGAAGCACGAGTTCTATTTTCGAACAGTTTTTGGCAGGGATTGGCTAGATTTTGTGGTAATAATACTTTTCACACAATACCATTTCTGATCTTGTTGCTAGGCATTGATTGAACCTTTTTTAGATTCATCTTTTACTCGATGGTCTTTTGTTATCTATATACCAAGCGAAGGACAAAAATGGTACCTGGGGGCATTGGATAAACGAATAGGAATGGTTTGAGATGTCATAGTGAAACAAGCTTTAGAAATGATGTTTTTGCTACCCTATGTTTCAGATACAAATTTTATTTTTAATTTGAGCTACAAACAAGAATATTTTTTATAGTATTTGAAAGTTTATTTGAGAAAATTTGACTATTTTAGGGCACTATTTTATTTGGAGAAATGTTACTTCGATTAGATGGCTCCTGCTTACGTGTTTTTTTGTGGTTGTCAGCTGTCTATTGGGCCTCTCGTTTATCACAAAGGTTTGTTCACTCTCACAAAAACCATAAAGACGGATTTGTTTATTTGTTTATGAAATGCGTGATTGTGTTTTCTGTGGCGTGCATTCCTTAAAATCTCTAGATATCATCACAATCATCAGACATTATATGGAATTTTTACCATATTAAGTTTTGTTTTGGCATCGGGACGGTATCTCAACATCTTTTTTTCCAGGAATTTTCTTCAGGTCTAAAAGATTTTTCATCTGCGTTTTTATTGTCGGATATAGATTGTGACCCGAGTTATATAATGCAATAATATAGATTAGGTATATTGTGAATAGGTATTTCAAAACTTTTCAAAACACTTCTACCTTTGCGAACAGGTTCTAAGGTAATCCTTACAGGGTGTAAAGGAACCAAGATCTTTTATGCTCATCCGTCTCCCAAACCCATTCGTTTTTGTAACTCAGAACTTTATTTCCTCATTGATGCTGATTTTATTGAAGAAGTCAGAAGCGGTTGACCTTCACTTCCAATATTATTTGTAAGAGATTTCCATTTTTTGACCAGAACATGTGTGCCCATGGCGTGAATTATAATGTATATATGTCTTTTCCACCTAATATTCCAAAATTTCATAGATCGTCTCGTCATAACCTCTGAAGCCATAACTGAGGCCAAGTTGTAATTTGTCGGTGTGTGGGCTGATATCTTTCCTACAAAACAGCCAGAATTTGGTAGTTTGTGAAACACAACGTTTGATAATAACCATTTAGTCATAACTTGAGTTATATAAAACGGAAGTCAAATTCTCAATGGTGCACAAACTTCGTTCAAATTTACCGTCATTGGCACATAATTTGATCTGCATTTTTGTGAAGATTGTTCTGACCGATGGTTATTGCGCCACATTTTTTTCTGGTTTTGTTACCTTTGATATGAATTTTACTTGGACGGTTAAATCATCTCTTAGTTGCTACCGAGATAAAAATAACGTCACATTTGTCACTTTTATCTGTCGCGTTTAATTGTTTAACAAAAAACAGGTGAAGAGTTATGCCTTGAATGATATAAATATGATTTTTATGATTCATCGTGGGCTTTTATTTAAAGGCCTTAGACATACATATTTAATAGGGCGACTTGTGAGCCCGGCTTTTGTTGTGCAGTTGTTGAAATGCATCTGCTTTTATTTTTGTTTCATTGTTTATGTAGGGCAACAGCAGTACCCAATATTGCCTCCGTTTTTCTCTCACGCACGCATACTCGTTTGAAGCAAACGGCAGTTGTTGTTGCTGGGAAAAGAGGGTTTCTTTCTCTTTGTTCTCCAAAATATGGGGGAGGAGGTAAATGGACGAGGGTTGCCGGGTTTTCTATTATCCCTGATGTAATTGTAACTACCTAGTTATGTTTGTTCAACATCCCCCGCCTATCAATGCGGACTCTGTTCCTTACCTGACTACTACGTGCGTACACCCTCGTTGCTACCCGGGCCAGGCACTTGCTAATGTTTTTTTTTTATTTTTAAATGTTTATGCTAATTCGTTCCCCAGTTAAGGCTCATTATTTTCCCGGCCCTTTCTTCTTTTCACCCAGCCGTCGATGTAGTTGCTGTACTGTGTCTATTAAGTCAGTTATCTCGCTATCTCATAAGCGGCAGTAATAAGTGTTGTACTACAACTAGTAATAGTAGCAGCTCACATAGATATTTCGCACCCCCACCTTTCCCTCTCGCTCTTTCCTTGCCTCCTCTGCCTTGTGCCTAGTTGCCTCGAGGGGAAAGGGTTCCGCACAATAATATTGTAAACACAACTACTAAATATTCAATTAGTAGAAGCTTATAGATGTTTAAACGCAGCAGTTGCATCTGCTGTTGTTGATTTTGTTGTTGTTGTTTTTCCGACAATAATAAAAAACGTGTTGCCTAATGCTTTTGATATTCGCTTCCTCTCTTTCTATGTTTTTTCTTAATGTTGTAGTTCTCTTGTGTTGACGGAGTCGTTCGTGTTTTGCCCGCAAAAGATGCATCGCTAATTGCTTCTCACAATTTTTCACTCTTCGATTTGATTTCCAACACTTTCTCTCTTTTCCCAAAATTCAATTCCCCTACCCTTTGTTTATTCGCCTCTCAAACGGGCTCTGCGCTTTGATCTGCTGCAGGTAAATTGAGTTTATCACTTTTCACTTCAATTTAGCCCACTTTTCTGTATTATAAACGTATTCTTACACGTTTTACAATTTTTTTGAATATCGACAACAATAACAGCGTTAACAAACAAACCGAAACGTCAACAACACTCAAACATAATCAGGTAAGCTTCCTTGACTGGGTGTTAGTTTTGGAGATGTGTTCTCCGTACTGACGCTTTTTTGGCGTTATTCCGTTACACGATGTCGCCAGTATTGATATTTTAAATTATTTCAATCTGTTTCAACCTAAAAATACGGCTTTTTGATCTCGTCTCTTAGCAAGCGATGAAATATTTTAGTTGTATTGCGCGACTTTTGATCAGTTTGCTCTGATGACTAAACATTTTTTATAATAATAATAAATTCGTTCTCAAACTGATACCAAATGACAGAATAAACATACAACCAGTAAGTTATCATCAGTTTGCAAGAGCACCATCAGACTATTAATGTCCGTTCTCAGGTGTCTTGATATTTTTTGAGAGCATTTCTGTTACCAAAATATAGCGAGTAATTCTGGATTCTCATAAATGTAGAGATCTCTAATATTATGCAAATAAGAGTCTAATTGTTTTTTGCCAATTTGTAGAATATTTTTTAACACACTTATGTCATACTTCACTAAAACATTGCAAAGGATCCTGACGCGAACTTTAATGGACTTTTTATTTTGTTTTGTAAGTCTTATTTCAGTTTTCAAAAGTTTATTTCTTTTCTAACCATGTTTCGGTCAGAACAATTGCAACAATTTTCCCAGGGTTTTTTTCTTCTTTGAGAACAACTCTAAACTCATCCAGATTTTTACTCGCTGACCTTATGTTTTGTAGCAATACGCTACTTCTTTCAGATGTCAAATCTTGCATTTCAGTTATCGAGAGCGTCCGTTATTGTTTTTTCTTTTAAATATCTGCTTTTAAATGGTTCTTGATGTAACCAGAGAAGGAAAGTCATCTCTGATCACATACTGTCCTATCACCAACTTTTTTTTACTTTGTTATCTAGCCAGTTAACAGAAAGAAAAAAATATGAAAAAAAGGAATTAACAGGAAATGGAGGAGTGAAGAGAAGGCATCACTCCCAGATGAGAGTAGGAAAGTCAACTCTCATCTGTCATTTACTTTTAGAATTAAATAGACTCTTGTTTTGTATTCATTACCTGCAATAAAATTGAATGAAGACATTCTCGTAACCTAGCCCCTACCTTATACCTCAGAAATGCTCTTGAGAAACTTGAACATAAACACGAAAAAATTAAAAGAGGCAAATTAATTGCTTTAAGTCACAAAAGACATTTGGAACACAAGACAAAGTATTTATAGAAGCTGCTATAATAAATGAAGAATAAGTTTAAATATAACAGCTCACGCAACACAAGATTTATTTTACGCTTATTGAGACAGCATTAATACATACTGGAAGTTTGAGCATTAGCTTTTTCCAGAAAAGCTTTTTTCTGATCAGGCGACAAAGAATTAAACATAGCTTCAGCTTTTTCATCATCTTTTAGAGCACTGAAAGCACGTTTGAATGTAGTACTAGCACGGGCCTTAGTAATAGAATGATCTGATTTAGGATCGCGGAAGACGGGGTTATGCAGATTTTTTAAGTCCTCCAAGTTGTTAATAGCAACATACTTTGTGTTCCCATCATTATCTAAACAAACCGCATTGATAGCACAATTCTTTGTAACAGTCACATATCCAAGCTTATCAATGGCTTTTAAAGTTTTCTGATGTTAAGTCTGCACTATTATGAACTGCTCGGCTTCTATTAGAAACTTGCGAGAACAACTAACTCTAAGTTTAAATTTTATATAAAATAATAATCGGATAGCTAAATCCGATTATTAATCCGTTGACAAGAAGCTCTACCTGTTCATTCTAAACTTGCGGCTACATGAGTGAAGCCTTGAGGAACAAGAAAGTACAGCAGAATTGGTTAAAACTATACCCAAGATCGACAGCTTTACCAGTTGGTGTAATACCTAGCACTCAAGGCTTGCAAGACGCAGATGCTGATTCAAATTCATTGCTGGTAATTTCTCATTGTAGTTGTGTCTGCTTAGACCCATAACAGCTGAATAGAGTTAAGAATCCATCCGTCTCAACCTTCATCAGAATTGAATTTTACTGAGCGGAGTTTTCATTGCTTGTGAGATGCCTCTGCCTGGTCATGTGTTTGAAAATTGAAATTTTCTAAAAACCATAAACCCATGTTAACTTCACGTTTAATTGTATTCTAATTCTTGAATTTTTTGCGAATAAATAGAATAGCCAACTTTGTGTTTCCGCAATTTATATCTGCTCTGAAAAACTACTATAGAATTTGAACTGACCGAATACAACAACCCAAGTTAATGCAACAAGCTAACTGCTCTGATAAACACTAAATTCTACACCACTGGAAGAAAATTAGACGGATGGACATTCGAAGCAGTGCCTTTCATGTACATCTCTATTGCGTAGTTTTTAGTCTGGCAGATCTTAAAAGATAGCTATTCAGTAAAATTAAGATGTCAACACAAAATTGCCAAGCTTCAGTTTCTGGGTTCAGTGCGTTTTTTCGCTGTTTTGTTATTTCGTGTTAGTATTGTGAGTTGGGTTTGTAATTTGGGGTTTGCTACTGAGTTACCCCCTTTTTTGGTCGTTTACTTGGCTGTGTGATGATTGTGCAGCTGTGCACTGTACAAGTATGCGCAGTTTTAACCCCAAAGTGGGCTGCGTATTTAGGTTGCCCATCTTTATTGTTTATTAACAAGTCATTGCTAACTATAAACACTCAGGTTAGTATGTGTATTCGTTTATGTCACGTTTAAGCTTCATTTAATCTCCCAAATAACCAAGGAAAGGGATGCAATTGCAAATTATTCACCCAGCGTTGTGAAAGGCACCAAAGCAATCTTCCCCGAAAGAATCTTGCCCGTTTAGTATTAGTGAAACTTGAACAGATTTGAGTTGAGAATTAATCGGCTCTGATAGTGTGAAATTGAGGATTTCAAGTTAGTCTCAGCATTCTACATTTAACGTTAGTCTAATTTCGTTACCCTCCCTGATGGTTGCTCAAACATACATCCCTTTGCGGTTTTGACCATTTCGTTGTCCCTGTAGAATTTTGTAAATCGTTGTTTAATCATTGTTGTCACCTATTACGTGAGGTTTAGCTTGTTATCACTGAAGTTTATAATAGTTTAGTTGTTTTAGGAAAACTTTACTGATTTCCGCGTAATTCGCAAGTTAACATTTGCTGATTAGAGGTATGTATAATAGATTATCAAGGCGTCGTTCAAATTTCGAATGATGATTCATTCCTCATGTTTTGGTGCATTTAATATTTCTCAAAAATCAGTTTAAATCAGTTTTTCTGTTCAGAGTTCTTGCTTCAAATTAAAAAGCTTTGGTTTTAGATATTTTAATAAAAATGTCCAATCGAAATTATTTTGATATCGCTTCTTACATACTGAGCACTTAAGTGCATCGCTCACCAAAATAACTAGCAGAATTTACAGCATTTTGCCGGATATTCGCCCATTAATTGTAAAAGTATCCTTTTGTGAACCAAATTCATTGGTTCATTCGTTTCACTGCTTCCAGAATTTTAGAAATCTTAATGAAATATATTGGACCCAAATTTTGAAATATGAATAGTCAATTAACTGGGCGCATATCTGGCTCCGGCGGTAGTCACCCCGCCGGGAAAATTGCCATCAAGTTGCTTATGCGCAACAGCATACAGCAAAACTAATCGCCTAATTTCACTAAGCAGCTCAATTGATTCGAGGCAGGTACCCAAAAACTTAGATGACATTAAAATGAGTCATATAGTTAATTGCATCGAGCTATTTGAGCCCCTTTTTGCTGGCAGGCAAATGCTTGCTTGATTATTAAATACCAGTCAATTATAATTGCCCAAATTGAACAAGGCCCCAAACTTAAATACTTGTTCTATGCTTTACTGTAAATCACAAGCAAATTAAAACACCTTTTTGTTCAGCCAATAGTTTTGAAGTATCTGAAGAATTTAGCCCACATACCATTAATAATTGAACGCATATTAAATTATAAAGCCCTCAACAATATTTTGTATTGGTGATTTTTTCTACGTCTGGTGAGTTTTCGAGTTTTATTTATACAACATCGTATACCTGAGGTGAATTTTAATGATAGTTTCAGAAAAGGCACAACGCTTTCTAGTTGAATGTTAAATATATACGCGGGCAAATGTGTTTTATCGCATAAAATCAAAAACCTCTTTAAATATTTTAATTGCTTTTCTTAAACTATCTTTTCAGTAACTGAATTGATTTGGTCATAGCATCTCAAAAGGCCGTGATTGGTTGCGTGTCTTTTGGTTGCGATCGTACCAAAGTGTTGTTGTACCAAGTTTTACCTTGTGACTTTTGGTTGCTGTTGTTTATATAATTTTTGCCTCAATAGAACCACACATAAACCAGCAGCACGTCGGCTTGTTTAATTACAAAAAGCCCTTCTCAATATTTTACCTCACACGCGCAAATCTGAAACTCGATCACGCTCTAAACGTGAACAGGTTAGCCATAGTCTTTTTATTCTCTGATGCTATTCTTTTGCCTGACTAATACTTTCTGCAGTGGGCCTTAATAACACCTGCCTTGCTTTAAAATTGATACAATAATCAACAGAACCCGCTATAAACACAATCGTCCCCAACCTTAATGTATTCCCCTCCCCTCATGATACAGAGAGAAGCAGGTACAAAAAAGGCTGGTTGATATGGCAACGAAATGATATATAATTCATCTTCAAGAGCCGTAAGTTGAAATTTCACTGGGTTCGTTTCCCCCTGTCTTGTTTTTAGCACAGCTTTATTTCGCAGCGGGTTTTAATCCTCAAAGGTACAACAGCTTGATAAACAAATTTGGGTTATTGTGGCTTTTGTTGTTGCCCTAGTCATAACTTTGGTTATTATTAAAATTTTGTTTATGAATGTGAGAAATGCAACATCTGTGCGCCGTAAGACCCATTCAAGTATTATACATTAGGATTTAAAAGCAACATATTGTCATCGGAACTTTCTTTTTGTTCATAATTTAAATTTAGACCTCTTTACAGCTTAACTTTCAAAAAGTTCTAGTTCGATAAACTGTTTGATTGGAAATTTTTAACTGCTTCCATTTGGTTAGTAATTTACTCTTTTGTTGCTTCTTCAAAAATTAGTTTTTGTTGCTTCGTCAGAATTTTAGCAAATTTTTTCTGGGTTAAAATTTAAGAATATTGAGTGTGAGTGTCGTATATGTCATAGTATGACTTGTTTCTCGTTTCAGTAAGATTTAATTTTTATGTTGGGCAATTTTGGGTTTTTGGGGCGCATTTTGCGTGATGTGTTGACACCATTTTTCACATCTTTAAAAATAGATCACGTTTCTGTTGCTGTGAGAAGAATAGTTTGCCTATTAGAGCTTAACTACACAACGTGCCTAGCAATCTGTCCATCATTGGTGGTTACTACACTAAGTATTATACTTTTGTTGTTAAAGGAAATATTCGCCTTGAGGTTTTTGCCTTGCACACGTGCCTGGCACCTTCTGTTACACTTTGAGGTACGATAGCATAAAAAACGCGATAGCTCAGTTGCCTATTCTGTTTAAAACGAATTAAACTTTCCCCATCCATATTTTTATTCCCCCATTCTATTCGATATATGTTCCTTCATTTTTGACTAATTGTGGTCGTTTTGGTGTATGTGCCTTGTAGCCATTAGTCACTCGCCATTACAATCTTTTAATAGTCAATGTGATAAATTGTGCACGGAATAGCGTGGTATGTAAGTTTTACAACTCTAATACTAATTTCCAGAATCTGAGAAAGAATCCGATTTCAAGCAATGAATCCGATGCCCTAATACGTCCGATTACGAAACGGTTTCATCGGTGCTATTAAAAAATAACAATTTATCATCTGAAACTTTGTTTCTTTTTTTTCGCGTTTTAACGAGCTTTCGATCAAAATTACTTTTGTTATACAAAGATTGATTTTTTGATTCGTGATTCTGAATGTCTCAATTTGATCTCAATTGGAGTTGCATCTAAATGATTAAAAAATTTCAATTTTTTGCGGGCAGAATTTTTTGTAAAGTTAAAGGACGTTTTCAACTGAAATTCGGAACTTATCGATCAATCTAGGAATTTTCAATCTAAAAAATGTTTCGCTGTCCACTATGCTGCTTGATGAAACATTTTAAAAGTGATTTTGCAATGAAAGCATAGTTGATGTTTGAGCAAACGTATCCTCCTTACCCCGGCTAAAAAGGAAGCTGAAAAAAATAGGCAGAGGATAGCCAGTGGCTGGCCAAAGACGAACAGCAGTGCAGAAGCGGCGGTGGCGGCAGAAGGCTCTTAGATTTTGAGTTTTTATTGGATGAGTGATTGCCGGCGCAGGCTTGTGCTTGTAAAAGCCTGTAAGAATGCGCAAGCCATAGAGAAAGTGTGTACAAGCAAGAAAGAGACTTAGATGTGTAACATATTTTCAAACATATCTTGCGTAGTTTAATTTATTTAAACAATTTATTACAGTAATCGTTTGCCTATTTTTAATCTATATCACTCCTCGCGTATCGACAGATATAGAAGCAACGCGTGCACACGTTGTGCTCAAATAGACCCGGCCGGCTTCCCCCAGTATTACAACATACATACATATTTCCACATTCTGTATTCCCACATCTTTAGCTCTTTTCTACTTGTTCCATAAAATTTATCTCCGTTTGAGTTTGAGCCTTTTCCCCACTTTCCTGTAAAGCACACATAGTGTATGGTTTTACTACTTGGGTAAGTTTGCGTTTATTGCCGCCAATAAGTATAAGTTGGTGTTTTTAAAATGCTCCTAGCGACGCTTTTTCAATTTTTGTGAGTTTTTAGTTACTTTTACTCTTTTTTTTTATCTTGGGTTCTAGCCCTATGTAAGAAAATTTGTTTTCGTCATTTTTCTAAAATCATTCTTGGTCGCAGAGTTTTTATTTTATAGATTTTCATTGAAACCAAGATTGTTAAGTGATAATATTTAGGGATGTCGTATCATTGATGTGGTATTTGATTTCTAAATTCCACTTAAACAAAATTTAATGTTTCTCCTTGCAACAATAGGATTAACGCTGTTTGTCTGTGTTTCAGGTTTGTCATTGCTGATTGATTTGTGTTTCAATTTTTGAGAGCAACTGCTCACCCCATTTACCGAAAGGAAGAGAGATATTTGTACAAGAAGTAGAAGTCCACCGACAGAATATTCTAGAAAGATTTTGGGTACATTCCAAATTGCATTCCTGCCTACATATTCCAAAACCCTTATTCATATCAACAATAATGGACACGTCATTGGTATCCTCATTCTGTGATGAGGATAAGTTCAACAATGCCTACTATCTGCTTAAAAAGACAGTTGACTTTTTGACATCTGAGTATGACATGCACTTTGTCATTTTGTCAGCCTATCAATCGAGCAAGTCGGAATCGGTCTCAGCAGCCTATTCGTCGCCAGGACCAGCTGCCAAGTTCTTCGACGAGAAATACGTGAACCAATCCAGCAACAACAACAAAATTGAAGACGTCGAAACCAAGACTCCATGTGGTAGTAAAAATGCAGCAAGCGGTTTAATAGAAAACTGGGATAAATTTGCGAAGAATTATTGCTTCAGAGAAGCAGGGCATGTATTCTCAAACGTGCCTGCTTACTCAGAGTTTATCAAGTCTGACCTTAACGATAACTCACTTGACTCAGGTGCTAATTGCTCGACCACGATTCCTGATGAAATCGAGGAAATGCCAGAACCTCCTTCGAATATAATGTCGCAAACGATGTACTTCAGAAACGGAGAGTTCAAATGCGAGGATGAAGATAGCGGTCATTCAGATGGAAGTGTGTCTGGTGATGAAGATACGAAAACAAAAATTTGCGGAGTTCAGAGAACTCAAGGATTAAAACGAAAGAGCCTTCAAGATGTCAGTGATCAACTGGCGAAGAAAGCAGTGGCTGTCAATCTCTATCGGCCGATTTACCCAGCTGCGCCCAAAATTGTGACACCTACTTTTGCAGGAACCGAACAGTTGCTCAATTTGTCCAACGCTTTGATGAGGGCAAACGGGGCGCAGAGTAACTCGGAGATAGACTTCAGTTCCATAAAGCCTTTGTTAAATTCTGTTCAAAATATTTTCACGCAGTCTGCAGCCGCTTCAGCGTACGCTGCTTTAGCTCAACAGCAAAAAAATGGTTCACTATTTACTTCCAATATCAAAACTGAATTATCATCTGTGCCTTCTTCGGTTATAACACCGAATACGAAAAAAGTGTTGAGTGAGAAACCGAGTGATGACCGGGAATCCCTCAACAATGCCTCGAAATCCTCAGAACCGTCCTCGCCTTTGGTCGTCAATATCGACTCAAAGCCAGCAAAAGTGCCCTCAACAACTAAAGGAAAAGGATCGGACAGTGCTAAGAAGAGTAATTATCGATCACCTCCAAGCCCAATGAAGGTATCCAACTTGAATCCTAACGGAACGCCTAAACAGATGTGGCCTTGTACAGTGTGCTCTAAGGAGTTCGCTAGTCAAAGCACAATGAAACGTCACCTGAACCACTTCCATCTTAAAGTGCATAGCTATACGTGCACTTATTGCCAAGAAGTATTCTATCGCAAAGACAAATTGGTGGCCCATATCAAGATCAAACACGGAATTGACACCAGCCGATCTGCCCGATTGGTGACGCAGTCCAAAACATCACCTAATGGCAGTCTAACCACCAACAGTACCATATCTCCGGAATCCCCTGCCTGTTCTGAAAGCCCCAACTCCTCGACATCTGGTGGTCAAGGATCTTCAGTGGGAACAGCCTCAATTGGAAGCCCAGTGCCTTCGCCCTCTCCTGGAACCTGCATCGTCCAACCGATGACCCCGCCCTCAGTTTCACCCTCTCCAACTGCGTCCCCGTTGTCCTTAACGACATCTACAACCGCAGTGGCGGCAGTATGAGTTCCTAGAATTGATTTTTATTCACTCGGAAATTGGTTCAACTGTCCGCAGTTTTGCCTCGTATGTTCCAGGTGCCCATGACAAAGCTTCGAGAACCCATTCAGATTAATTCAAAAATGTGAATGACGTCACGCGCGGGCTTCCATTGGAGATATTTTAATAATTTGCATATCAATTCTGTCGCCTATTTTATATATGTAGATTTTTAGCCTTACAAAACTCCTCTCATTCTATTCTATTTCTTCTCTCTGTTTGATGACCTTTGGGTCCCGATGCCTTTCTTGAGAAGCCCTCTCTATCTCGCAAGGTACGCTTGTTGTCACTAGTTACATATCCCAAGTGTACTTAAAATCTACCAACGCAATAACTGTCAAACTTTGGTCACAATTCGTATCTTAGTGCTTAGTTCAAATTGTCACCTTGAACTCAAAATTCAGATGTGAAATCTTTTCCTCAAGTTCATCATCGGCGCCTATCAAAAATACTTTTTGATTGCATAATGAGCATGAAAAGGATTAAAAATTTAAGTTCACAGAATTATGGTTGCTAGATGAAAAACAACGGTACTCTATAATGGTGACAATTTCAGAATGCATTCGATTTGCAATTAAGAGGTCGTGTGCTCTTGATCTGATTTCGTACTGTGGATAGTGAGAAAATTATATTAGTCTCAAATTCATCAGTTAAATAATGAAAGTAAACATCAAACGGATACCATTGTTTAATCCTTAAGTATCGGAAAACTGATGAAATTGAACTTAGAAGTGTCCGAAAAGCAAAAAATTTATCTTCAAATCGTATCTCCGAGTAACAATTATTTTGTTTCAACATTGTTTGATCTGTTTTCTGCTTTTCGACACATAATGTGGCCTTAATATTTTGTGAATAATTTGTAGATATAATTACTAATTTTACTAATATCATAACTGTCAACCCTCTCACAATCCCCTTAACCAGCCTTAACTATCCCAATATTATTCCAAATTTTAGTTGTTCTGATAACAAAATCACTATTTTGCCTCTTAGGAAATAAATATCTTGTGTTGGTCATTGAACCGTTTAAAAAAGAAGTTTCTTCTGTTCCTGTTACAAATGTTTATCTTCTTTTCTGTTAATCTCTCCTTAATTTTTTCTCTATTCCTTGGTGTATGGTGCTTAGTTACAACTCGACGATTTCGGGATCTTCATTCGAGTACCATTGATGGGGATCTTCAAGTTGGTCACTGGGAATTTCTAGTTGAAACTCCTCTTAAATTTAGAAATTTTCCCTTAAATTTGTGTCCATCAACCTATCGATTCAGAGTTCTAAAATTTAAAATTTTAAAAATTATCAGAAAATGAGATTTAGCTACTTGTCACCAGGTACGTATTAGCAGAGTCAATTGTTGATAGTTCATGATACAGAAAACCAATTTTCTGGACGTAGAATGTAACTTTAAATTCCGATCCATGTTCAAGAGCCTAATTACAGAGCAATATAAACTAATGGATAAAAATGGATAGTTTTTTGTTCATTGGAAGGTTTCTGCATAAGATCCCGAAATACCTTTCTTTCTCTATCAATGTCTCTCTCACATTTCACTCTCTGACTTAACAAACAACCCACACATTTCAATTACGCAATTTGTGCCATCTATCTGATTATTTGGCCTCCTTTGCCCTCTACGCAGATTAGTAAACGCTCATTGTTCATGATAAAAACAGCCACTATATTTAGTTAATTTTATTATGTTGAGTTGATTTGTATTGAGTTTCGTATTTTGTGACCACATTTAAATGACAACAATAATCGGATCTGCTTCCTTTGCCTCACATCAGAGCAAATTTATTTTGTCAGGGTTTGCTTTAAAAAATTAATTGTAAATATTCAGTTTTTGTTTCCCAGCATAAGGTAAGAATCGTCATTGTAATTAATACATACCATTACTTGCATAATAGACTACTGCTTTTTAACGTATTGAGCTACTAAGGGACTGAAAGGAAGCTGAAGGCCGAGTGAAACCATTAATAACAAGCGTCAAAAAGGAGTAGTCTGGTAAACTTAATTTACAGCCGTACATGACAAAAAGTGCTCAATGCCTCAAATGTCCAAATTGTCGGATATAAAAAGTCATGCGCATCTGTATGCCAAAGTTGCATTAAAGAATAAATTGAAGATGAGCCCCTTTTTTATCGTAGGAAAAGAAAGCAGTTCCTCCCAAACTTACCTCCGTTAATCATCCGAATTTAACATTCGCTGTAAGAGTAAATATATATAAAATGGATATGATATCACTCGTCTATTCTTGTTCTTTGTCTCTCTCTCTTATCTTTTGCCTCTCTGCTAGCCTTCATCTATGTCTTACTGTCATTCTGTTATGATGACGATTTAGATCAGCAAGCGGTGATAAACATATTTCTCAAATTAATTAATCAATATCAATTTATTTTAAACTAAACATGTCTTTTCAACTAAATGCAACCAGTTCAATAACAAGCGTTGTAATAAATGCAAAGTCTTTATTCAAACTATGGACCATCAATAGTTTACAGATTAGAATGTTCATTGAAAGTCGTATAATAATCTGACATTCAGAAATACTCGTTTGTTTTGGTTGGGATTTTTACATCTGGTGTTTTTTGCCAATGTTGACTGATCGATAGCATAAGCGCAGAGCAAAAAGAATAACATCATTCAAAAACATGAAAAGTCTCTTGGAGAAATGCTTTCAACTTCAATATTTTTTAAGGGAGGGTTGAAGTTATACCTTTGTTGGTTTTTCCAAATGATGAATAGATTTTGAATTTTGTTTGGACATAATTTAGATTATATTTTTCAGAGGGTGTTTTAACAAAAATGAATTATAGAGTTTGAGAAAGCAAAGGACGTATTCCTACCATATTTATTTGTAATTGCTCCTAAGTTTTTACTCGTATTTCACATCGCATACAGGCATATCGATTGACGAGTTCCAATTAACATTTTCTTAGGAAATTGAAGGGAACGATTGAAAGCAATTAATTTACACGGTTAGAAAATTCTCTAATTTGCTTCATATAAGAGTAAAAAGTTTTTAGAATTGAAGAACTGTTGCTGAAAGTTCTACGAATTCTTATTTCTCTTTTTTGGCTTGTTTATGGTGGAAATTAGAGTTTGCAAACAACAAAACATTGGAGCAATTGATTAAAATCAACCTAAGAGATCTTGAGAGACGTCACGATGTGAAATATTTTACTTCGCACAAATTGATTTTTTTAAACGAAATTTGAGTTTACTGTTTTGAAACCATTTTTTGCTAACTTTATGAAACAAATTCGAAAGAATTGTTTCAGGGAGCTTTTAGATCTGAGTAAAAATTTTTTGTGATCGTTTCAACTCCTTGAGAAAAACAGGTTTGCGCTGACACGAATATGACATATTCCATGTGTTTCTTCTTTCCTGTTCTAACTTTAAAACTGAAGATTTGCGATTTGATAATAGCAATATTTTTCTTCTGATTTCTGCGTGTTAATCTACAAAGACTGTCAGGGATCATTCAGTAGAGATCAAACTGAGTTTTTGCTGAGCTGTTTTTATACTAGTGCTCTGGTGGCGAGAGCTCTCTGTTGCCAAAGAAAGCTTATTTTCGATCACTGGATACATTTAGGATTTATTACATCATTTTTTGTTATTATAGCTGCGAAGCTGTGAGCTGAGCGAATCTATATTGCGGTGCTCTTGGTTTTTTACAATTCAAAGAATTTGAATTGTATTGGGGCGCTGTCTTTTTTTTTAAGGTCTGTTCACACATTTTCATGATTTTTGAAGTCAAATTGGAGTAGTGATTTCGGTCACGCCGAAACAGGAAATGAAGCGAAAAAGCGAGTGGTTTTGCGGCGTGAATTTTTTTCGCTCTAATTTTAAAGTAGAGTGAGAAAACGGTGTTTGAACAAAAATTCGGTTTCTCGGTAGTGGTTTTTTGTTCACATGCGGCAATTTCACTCTGATTTTTACTGTTTTTTTGATTTTTTGGATCGGATTTTTTTTTAAATGGTTTTCCCAATCTATTCACAGCTCATTCTAGACCTAGTTTTTTGTTTGAATTAATTTTTCATTTCTCGCTAGTGGTTTTTTTGGTTCACATGCGGCATTTTGACATTGATTGTCTGTTTTTTCTTATTTTTTATCTGATTTTTTCTAAAATGGTTTTCGCATTTCACTCATAGTTCATTCTAGGTCTAATTTTTCTGTTTAGTCAATGAAAATTCTTTGAATTGTACGTCAGGACTTGTCCTGCTATGTTTTTTGTTTCGTCGTCTGACGCTTTTTTCGTTTTACATTTGTTCACACAGCAAAGCTGAAAAATTCAAATTTTCTGAATGACTTCTTCCACTCACTAACGGCATTTGCGCGCGTGACGTCATTTCTCATTCGCTTTAGCAAAAGTTTTTAGGTTATTTGCGTGATTCGATTTTGATCATACGTGACTTATCTCACTCAATGAAATGACTTTTGCACTTTAAAAACTTAAGTTTAGTTTGAATTTGCTTAAGGTCAACGGAACTCCTATGTGCAGTAAAGGTCCCTAATAAGAGGCTTCTGCGGAATGAATTTTAACAAGCTTTATTAATTTATCGCTGAATGGTTTTTAGCCTAGTTTTTTGAGCGGCGTCTTTTTTTTCAATTTTGATCTGTATCTGTTTCTATCTCTATTATATGGCACGCAGGTCTATTCTTTCGCAGCTATTCCGGCAATCTGCCGGCTATGTTTACTATAGTATTTGAGAGAAGTGAATCGAAAAGTTGGCGATTTTTGGGTTATTGAACTGTTTCCTCACGGAATCGAACGTTTTTTAATAGCCGCACAGCGATAGCTGAGGCTATTATTGGCCTTCTCTTGGTTTTTTACAATTCAAAGAATTTGAATTGTATTGGGGCGCTGTCTTTTTTTTAAGATCTGTTCACACATTTTCATGATTTTTGAAGTCAAATTGGAGTAGTGATTTTGGTCACGCCGAAACAGGAAGTGGAGCGAAAAAGCGAGTGGTTTTGCGGCGTGAAATTTTTTCGCTCTAATTTTAAAGTAGAGTAAGAATACGGCGTTTGAACAAAAATTCCCTTTATCGGTAGTGGTTTTTTGTTCACATGCGGCAATTTCACTTTGATTTTTACTGTTTTTTCGATTTTTTGGATCGGATTTTTTTCTAAATGGTTTTTCCAATCCATTCATAGTCCGTTCTAGGTCTAGTTTTCTGTTTAGTCAATGAAAATTCTTTGAATTGTACGCCAGGACTTGTCCTGCTATGTTTTTTATTTCGTTGTCATGATTTTTGTTACGACCATATGACGTCACAGCCATTTTTTGTTCATTCGTTCATGCAATTTCAACTGAATTGCATGTGTGACGTCATTTTTCGCTCTTAGTGGAGCGAGTTTTTTTGTTCATGCGCGTGATTAAATTTTTGGTCACACTTGACTTACCTCACTCTCAAAAATGACGTCCTCACTTTGAAATTGACTTTTATTTACTTGAGTTCAAAGAGATAAGGTCAAATGGGTGTGTATCACTCTAAATGAAGGTTATTTGAGATCAGCTAATAGAGGCAGCAATAACTTATAGATTTTTAATCAAAATATAACAGATCAGCCTTCAATGATAAGACGAATTTTTTTGGTCTGTCTTTTTTACTGTTTTTTTAGACTGCCGATCTACGAATCTATTGCGGCTATTTTCTGGCAATCTGCCAGCTATGTTTTTTCTTTGAATGACGTGAATAAGTTTCGTAACTGTTGGTTGTGCTCAACAAAATACCTAGTTAAGTTTTTGTAACGCTAAAATTATTTATGGTTCAGCAAATTGGCTCTATAAATGGTGGTTTCAGAAATTTTACATCGTTGGGTTTTGAAGAGTTTTTAATGCATAGCTATGTATGCATGGAGTTCAGCCTCTCAATCATTCAGAAGTGACGCCAGAAATTATTGTCAACCATGACGAATATCCACTAAATTTTCCAAATCCACGGCAGGAATTCAGTGTAGAGTTGACTTAATTAGGTGTTATTGATTGTATGACAACATATGTCTAACATAGAGCTGGATTTGTTTGCGTAACAAATAATAAATATGGAAATTTTATTGTTATTTTATTATATGATGAGCTCGGCCTTGACAGCGTTTTGTGTCAGATTTTTTGCGTTTTCTCCTCAGGTTTGAAGGTGGATAAAATGTTTCTATTAGGTTTTATTTGCTGTCTTTAAATTTTTGGTGGAAGTCCCTGGCCCGTAGCACTTAGATTCCAATGATTTACTTAGGATTTTTATAAGTTTTAAATTATTTTCTGCTATTTTTCGAAAGAATTATGTTAGCTGTTATGTGTTATTCGGGCTTTTGTCAAGCAATATTCGGTGCTATGGCTCTAAACCCAAAAATCTTCGAACAATTAAGTAGGCAGTCATGCATTTCAATCCAGTTTAGGATGAGTTGAATGAAAGCTTTATTATATGATTCAAAATTTTTGTTGGTGCTATTGATTACAAGTGCCAAAATTTTATAAAAAATACAACAAGAAGGCTCGGTAATGTGCATGCGCACATATTGTTCAGACCCCGGTCATCCACATTCTTGATTTAATTGGCTACCAAATGATGAAGAGATAGAACACTTTTAAAACCATTCATAGCGTTCAGTAAACAACCATTGGAATACAATAATGCCACGCTAGAGGGCAGAAGAAAGTTGTTGATAATAGGACGACGGGAAAGGACAATAATAAAAATGAAACAACCAACATTATTTACGACCAAAACTCATTGTCTTAAATGAAAAAATTCATTAAAAATTCAAACTCGCATCAGATAAAACCTAAACAAAACAATTTAACCTATACTTCATTAGAAAAGGTATGGGACCTGTTCTCAATGCGACTGGTTAACAGGTCGACAAAAAAGAACAGAGGTGCGAAGTTCAAAAATACGTTTCTTTTTTTAAAAACAATTAATTTCACAGTTTTTAATGTCATTAGATATCAATTGAAATCACTAAGATGTTCATTTATATCTCCATAGGAAGCAAATGAGACATTTCATTATCTAATGCTCGATTGCGCAAAATTTCAAAGCCAATGGGACCTACGATTATTGTTATGAAATAAAAAGAAAAAGAAAATCGTTTAAAATATACAAATATATACAAAAATCTCAACATTGATCTGTGTTTACACAGACTGAGCTAGAAATTGACCGAAATTTTTATTTAAAGAAATGAAGCTCAAAACCCAAATATGTGTTCGAAAACAAATATTTTTAAAAGTCATAACAGACTTAGGACTTCAACAAAACGACACTACACTGTTCAAGGCACTATAATTATAAGATGTTACCTGCAAAAACTGTAAATTATCACTCTCTCATCTTAATATCAACGCTTCTTCCTTTTAAAAAGACTACATAGACAACAATAGACATGACAACAAAAAGATACCCAAAAATCGATCAGTGTAGGAATTTCAAAAGTTCTTTGCAAAACTGAATGGTCGAAGTCATCAGTCACACCACGTAACCAAGCGCGATGAAATGTTTGAATCAACAAAAGTAATTGAGACTTCTAATTAGTGAGATTGAGTTACATGGTGACGACAGTTGAAGAAAATCTTTCTTAAATTTTAATTTGAAAGTCTTTAAATTAATCAGCTATAAACTGAAATCTTGAACTAGGTGGAGTTATACGTCTTGCGTAAGCAATTGAGACATATCATTATCAGGTATATGGCGTACAACAACAAAAAGAATTACAAACATAGGCAAAAACAAAGAATCCACCAATTTTTGCAAGATAACTGTGTCTCAGCCCAAGAAACATAAACTATTCAAGAAAAACAATTAACATATCTAGATATGCCTTTCTCCAACGCTGTGCATTTTCCCTACTATGCTTGCCTTCCATTGGACTTGTCAATAATGTGATAATTCGACAAGGATACAAAATGAACGCATAAAAAAAATGCAATTATGCTCAAAAATAAAATTGAAAACCGGTAGCATCAAAACATAAAAACTATTAGTTGAATCGGTTTCCTCCTTTTTTTTTACTGAGACTGCGCACGAAGTTGAGAGAAATAAGATAAAATAGAGGCAATGTTCAAAAATTCACCGATATGTTTAAGAAAATATTCAAAGTCATAACAGACATTAGATAACAACTGAAGGAATTGTCTAGGTTCATTTATACCTCCTAAAGCGCTAACTGGATCTTTGATTGAAGACACTAAGTCATTGGGCTACAATAAGTACAACAAATGAATGCAAGACTCAAGAAGTCCTTAAACTTTTTACGGAAGCAATTGATCGGAGCCATAAACTTGAGCTTAACTCTGAAACCATAATATAATCTCATTGGGCCTCGTTTATTTTAATTAGTATCTGTCATAATGTGAGCACTGATTTGGAATTCTTGTCGGTAATTTACATAAAAAATATTTACATAGCGGAAGTATTTTGAAAAATAAGGTCGTGCCCCATTCAAATCTAAAATTTTTTAACGTAAGGATCCATAGTGAGATCAAGATCAGCCCAGATATTGCTGCGCGTCTAACAAAACACTCAATTGTTCAAATAGTTGAAAAACAGATCAATTTTTAAGCAAAATTTTTCAGTTTGTCAAAAAATAAATACTGCATTTTGTATAATTATCGAATTTAAATTTGCAAAAAAACTGGCAAGTTTTAATTCCAGAAAACTCTTAAAGCCAGCGGGATTACAACTAGCTTTTTGAGCTTCAGAAGAATATGGCCGCAGTTTTAAAGTGTCTACTTCCAGCAAATTTAAAGCAAGTGCGCTAAAAAAGCAAATTTGGTCGCCTTTTTTGAAAAGTTTTGAAAAATTCTAGCCAAAACACTCGGATCGATTAATTCAGCAACCCTCCTCTATCAAAATCAAAAGGTAAAATCAAATTTTGAGGTAAAATCAAAAGCACTACAGTTAACATTTTTAACATTTTAGCAAAATTGACGAAAATTTGTGAATAATACCGAAAATGTGAATGAAAACAGCTGAATTACGTCCAATATTCACGAAACGTTCAGCCTCGATAACTCCCTATAAAAACGAAATGTGAAAAAATTTTTATTCTACACTACGCTGGACGGACTTTCTAATGATACCACTCACAAATCTACGATGATTATATCGATCGGTCAAAATTGTCTGAACAAAAAAACCCATTTGATTATATAGTTCCTCCCCCACTAAAGTGCGTCGGAACATTAATTATCCGTTTTTATGTATATTGTAAATTATATGTTGATTGTAAAGGCATTTTCAGCGAAAAATCAAAAGAAGTTTCACGTTTGCAAAATTTGTCTCTTGTCGCTTTGCTGGCATTTTTTATCTGATTCGTTTTTTGTTTGCTATTGTTTTTTGTTCTTTTTAGTTTTTGTCTTTTGCCTTCGGTATTTGTAATTGAAGTCAGTCACATAATTTGTGGTTCTTGAATATGGGTCGTAATTTATCGAAAATTGGTATATTGGTGAACGTTTCAGGTATGTGTATTTATAATATCAACATTCACACCTCCGCATGCACGAATAGTTCTTATCTCTGATGTAGACATTTAAGATTCAATGAAACTTGATATCAGCTTGCATAAATGGTATTTTTCAGCGTTTGGTTAGAATTGGTCTTTTTAAGACATTGACATTGAGTTTTATCAAGAAAAATGGGTAAATTTTGCTAATGCGTTTTTAATTTCTTTCTTGCCTATGTTTCCCTTCTAATTCTAAGGGTAAAAAAGGTTTAGTTTTTTATTGTTCTCTTTTTAATTGTTGAGAGTTGTTTCCATCTTTTGTCTTGAAGCCAGCAACACCACAGATATTCGACAAAGTAGAAGTTTTTTAGTTTAATTTATCGAAGAGATTTCTTTTTATAGGGTTATTTGATCTAGGTATTTGATGATGGATGTTAATTGTTGGACCCTTGTGATCGTTATAAGTAACGCCTAAGCTTGTCGAGAATTATCAAACTCTTCAAAATCAAACTGTTTTGCTGATTTAATAGTCATTATAGCTCTCAAAAAATGATGAATATTCATTTGTGTTTGACGTGTTTAACTTTGTGTTCAACATTCTTCTGCTGCTTTGGAAACATTTCTTTAGTGGCTTTATCCTTGTTTTTTTTTGTTTGACTCAATTTTTGCGTGGATGTGAAGGATTATTATTATATCTGAACATATTATATATGTTTATTATTGTAACTGAACACCGTTTTTAACCAACAAGGAAGCTCGGCAATGTGCGTTCGTACATGATGTTCAGACCGCGCTCATCCACATTTTCGGCTTTATTGTCTTCCAAATAAGGAGAGATAGAAAACTTTCAAAATTTCAAATATTGTTCAAAAATAATTGGTGTACTAATAAAAATTGCTTCCAACTCAAATCACAGTTGCGTAACTGATGCCAAATTAGAGGGCCGATGAGTTATCAGCCCTGTAATTCGCCACTATTAAAACTTTGAGACAAGACAAACAATGAAATCAATTAACAACAAGAAACATTATTTACATCCAAAACTTAATGTCTATTTTTTGAAGAAAAAATGCTTAATAATATAGCGTCAATAAAGCCTAAACTGAAGAAATGAGTTTGTACTTCCCTAGAAGAAACATGGGAGCAGTCGTTAATGAGACTTGGTTAAAAGTAGACATAAGAACAAAAACGGCAATGTTGAAAAACATTGAGACCTGTTATTATTCAGAATATGTCGAACGTCTATCAAAAGAAAATAGTTAAAACAATAAGCAATGCTGTAAAAACAGTAAATTTCTTCAATTATGTGATATTCGACATAAAAAAGACTAGGTAACAAGTAGACAAAAAGAACAACTAAGTTAAAAAAAATAGGTCTATATATTTTTTAAAAATTATATTTCAAAGTCATGAAAAAACTTTAGTCCCCCCCCCCCCCCACTAAACTGGGTCGAAGCACTTCATCATTTGTATGCAGCTGTTCTATGTAATTGATTTTGAATTTCGTTTGATTTTAAAGCGCTACTAAACTACTGGTTTCACTACTAGTTTCCTTCTTTCAAAGAAGTGGCAATCTTTTTTTGGGTCTGACTTAAAGATATGCGTTCTTTTGATATTGATTCACTGCAGTTCTTTCTGCCCAGTGTTAGTGGGTGTAGATGTGAGCTTGATAGTCTGCGGGCTGCAACTCAAATCAGATCCTTGATGCAAGATGAGGATTTAAAAAAAGTTTCATGTAAAACGTCTGTAGTACTCTACGATTAAGGTAGTTTCTTCGCTATCTGAAAGTCATTAAGTTGCCACTTAAAGGAATAAGTTCTTTGTTAAGAAAGCCATTAAATTCTTTGTTAATAAAATTTTGACAACTCGATCAAGTCGACTATATAATTTTGATGGTTTAAATAAATTGTCTTTAGTTATTGTTTTGTTAAATGAACGTACTCTTCGTTTTATGATGAGAACGTGTAAGCAAGTCTTGTAAACAGTTTTTTATCGCAGCTTTTACTGAAAATCTTTTAGAATGTGAATAATATTTGTTTTACAGCTAATATAGCTTTTTGTGATGTCAAAAGTCGAGCCCCAGAGAGGTAAACTTTTCCTTTATCTTCATAAGTATAATTATGTTGCTGATGTAGCTACGCGCAGATTTTGTTTTTAACAGATTCTGGTTGTTAACTCAGAAAGCACACAGCCCTTAAGTTAAATTTTTCTTTTGGCTGGGCAGGGTGACACTAAATGTATCTATATTTTTCGATAATTTCAGCTTAAACTTATATTGATATCGACATTTTGTTCCGACCCCTCTTGAGGGGGCAGGAACTATATACTCAAATGGGTTTTTATTATTTTGTTCAGACAATTTTGGCCGATCGATATATTCATCGTAGAGAGTTGACTGGTATCATTAGAAAGCTTGTCCAGCGTAGAATATGGAATTAAAAAGATTTTTCTGATTTTCGTTTTTCACAGGGAGTCATCGAGGTTTAAACTTTTGGGGAAAATAGAGTGAATTCCGTTGATTTTAGTCACATTTTTTGGAATTTTTGACTAAAATTTCGCTAATTTTGCTAAAATTTGTTCAAATTTTTTAAGAAAGTCTTGTTGAATTTATTTTTAAAGACAAAAATTTTTCTTAACTGATTGTAGTTAATTTTTTTGTCAAAAATTCTGGCTAAATATTTCACAAAATTCAGACTTTTCTTAATCAAAAACAGCACGAAATAATTTTTTTTTCGTTTACTTTGAATAAATTGGCACGAAGTGCACACCCAAACACCACTAACACAATAATTTGTAGACTCAAAAGGGGGCTATTTCTACTTCAACTTCCGTTGCAAGTGCTCTGTAAATAAGACTTTGCCGTTTTTGCTAAATTTATTCGTTGATTATCAAAAACGCAGCTTTTTTTTGATTTTTTAACTAACAAAATATCTATATCTTTGACATTAGAAAAATTAAGTGTTCTTATTGGGAGAACCGCATTAGCACTGCTAGTTTTGGACCAATCTTAGACTGTTACAATTCAAGAATAATTCGGATTATAAACAGTCGGTCTTTTTTATTAAAAAATTTTGACCTTTTTTATATATTAGTTAAATAACAGAACATTTCAAATCAAAGCTCTGTATTGATAGATCCAGTTCCCTTCTTAATTTGCTCCAATTTATTTTATCTAGTTTATTGCTTGAAAACTTATGATCGTTTTGACTTTTAAAAATATCTTTTTTTTAAATAAAAATTGGCTTTTTGAACTTTGCCTCCATTTTTCTTTTAATTTGGTCAACATGTGGCTTAGTGTCAGCAATAAAAGAATCCTTCTCCTTTCTACTGAATTCAGATTCAATCTTAATTGCCGGTTTACGCCTTAAGTTATGGTTTTCGGGCTTTATTAATTCTAGATTTTGCATTTTTTTTATTTTAGTTATTTTCCCGTTTTTCATGTTTTCTAGATTTGTCACATTAGCATGTAATTGACAGTTCATATATCACATTGTTGGCGTTCAAAAAAGCAAAATTGATACTTATAAAACTAAAATCCTTTAAACTTTTAATACTTTTAAACTAAAGATATAGATGGGTTTTTACGGCTTCGACACTACTTTCTCGAAGAATCTAATTGATTTTTTTAAATTTGTCTTCAACTGTCGTGTTTACTTTGTCTTTTTAGTCGTTTGAACTTTCCTGAACCATGGCCCATTTTCATTGGCTTTTTTTGAAGAATAGATGATCCAATATTTTGATAATAGAAGATAGCTGACGGCTTTCATGACTTTGAAAACAATTGTTTTCCAAAACAAAAAAGTAAATTTTTAACTTCGCAATTTTGTTTCTTTTATTTTCTGTTTGTTACCTAGTCTAGTTAATTACAGGCCAAATATGACATTATTGTTGCCAAGGGAAGGTGTCAAAAGGGATTGGTGTCACAGAATATAATGTTTTTAAAGAATTCGTTATGTAATTACGGGCTTCGACACAGGTTTTTCACAAGAAAAAGTAAATGAATTTTTGATTTTTCTCACATTTGACGTTCTTTTTGCAAACGTAAGACAGTGTGAATAATTACAGGTCTCAAGGACTTCCTTTGGAAGAATAAACAAACCTAATTATTTATTTCGTTTTGTAATTAATGGCTCTCATATCTTTAAAAATAATTTTTTTCGAAAAAAAAGCTTCGAAAGTGTTCTCTGGCAAATTTTAATGGATTTTTTGGTTGTTGTCGTTTTGTTGTTCTTTTTAACCGCATTAAAAACTGAATTCCGACAGTTCTTAACTCCGTTGTATAGAAGCCTTGGTAATTGTAAACCAAAGTGATATTTTAGTTGATTTCTAATGGTTTTCATTACTTCGAAATTAATTTTTTTTGAATAAGTGTATTTCTGTTTTTGTTCTTTTTTGTATTATTGTTACCAAGCCTTATTATGGACTCGTATCGTATCATTTCTGGTGAATTCCAAGTTGTTTTGTTTAATTTCAGTTTTATCTGACGCTATTTTGACTTTGTTATTAAGTTTTGTTTTTTAAAACGGACATAAAGTTTTTGATGTAATTAATGTTTGTTAATGTTTGATTTTGCTGTTCGTCTTCACTTGCTTTCTTAATATTGGCATATCTCATCAATCTAGTGCATCTTTTTTTTTACTCCACTGAGTTATTTGCTTTGGAGGCTATCTTTTCGTTCATACGCCAATTTTTTTTGAAAAATACATTAATTTTTGGGTTTTTCTACCTGTCCCTCATTTTATTCCAAAATTATGGATGAGCGGGGTCGGAACCTTATGTGCAATCGCACATTTCCGAGCCTCCTTGTATCCTGTGAATTTAAATCTAGAGGTGGAAAATTATTCGAAGAATTGGACCTCTCTGTGGCCAGCTACTATTGATATTTTTGATTATGATTGTGTGTATTACTAAAGCTGATAACTCCGCTTCTTATAACCAACGCAATCAATTCTAAACCGTCTTTGATCTTTTTCGTGCAGGCTAAGAATCCTTGATAAGAAGAAAGAATTCACGCGAAGTTCATGTTTTCAAACAATTATAAAGTTCATGTGCCAAGCAAGGTTACGTGACGCTAAAGGCAATTCGAAATTCTAACTGCTACGCGGTTCTAACAAGTGACAGATTTTCTTCGTGACTGCATCAGTGTCACGTCACCTAGACTTCATAATGACCATTAACAGTTGGTTACATAATTGGGGTGTTGTCCTGTTTTTCAGAGACTGAGATGTCGACGCTCGAGGAGCGTAGGCGGTGGGACGAAGTGTTCACACAGGTGAGAATGTAAGAATAGTGTCTCTCAACCTTTTGTCAGATACTCGTTTAATGTGAATTGCAGCGTTTCTTTTAATTAGTTCAAATGGTTCAGATAAGCTGGAGTCTTGCATGTCCTTTTACTCAATGCCAAATGAAAATACTAAAATTAGAAAAAAGTTCTCCAAAATATTTTACAATCCACAGCTTGGTACAATCCAAACAGATGCTGTTCTATTGATTTTCCTTCCTGTAAAGTGAATGAGTTCGAAGCCTATTTCTTTGCCCTGTGAAGGCAACTTTTTGTTATAACGTTGTGTGAAGTACTAACGCGCGTGTGTGTATTTATAATGGTATGTGTATATTTATGGGAGGCTTGACTAGACATAACAAGAAGGATTGGTGAAGTGCATTTACTTATAACATTCAAGCACCGAGTTTAATACTAAACAGTTTTGATTTAGAAAACTCATTAAAAATTTATTTTGCCTATAGGCATATTCTCAGAGTAGAATTTGAGCATACTCTTGCTCCTGCTATTTAATGGTATGTTAGTAACCAAAACTATCCGCCTATCATTTCGACTATCATTTACAAAGTTTTCATTAAATACGATTGCAAATCAGTCTTCTTATTGGTCTTTGTACGATGTAAAAGAGGAGGTTAAATAATTTTTTGAGTCCGAGCTTGAAATGAAATTTTTGTGATTTTTTTTAAAAGCATGTTTTACGATGAGAAAAATTCCAATACAAATCCTTAAAAACCAATAATTGCAAGGAGGCTAAAATAAGTAAAAATTAGAATGAACAAAAGTTCTTCAAAAAGAATTCGTTGAACTGAGTTTTTTCCATTGTGGCTAACCTATTTTTGGCCTGGTTCTAACAACCAGACGTCCGTGGTTATTTTAGAATGTTCAATCCAATGATGACAACAGAAGATGTGAAAAAGGACCCCGCTTATATAGAAGAATTCCCAAACTGATGATGAAATTGAAATCTGTTTCAATTGTTTTTAACTATTAGCGATAAACATTTTATCAATCGTTTATCTGCCATCAGCTGTTATTTTTGTTATAAGTAGAAATTGTTCTACATACAGATGTAGATGCAGATAGAGATGTCAAAAACTTTTCATCGCAGTTTTCAACGGTCGCTGAAACACTTTCTTGTTTTACATATCTTTTCAGCAAGAATTTCACCAAAAACACTAGCTTTGACTTCCAACAATTAGACAATATAAAATACAATTTAGAAAATATGAATTAGTTTTTTCTTGTCAATTTGTTTTTCGGAATAAATTTGGATGTCAACGTGCAAGGTGCCAAGTGGTATGCCTAACAATCTTTATCAATACGAATGTCAGGTTAATTGTCACCTAAAAAGCTTTTAATGAAACAAAATCCAACAAAGTGATCAGTTCTATAATTGAAGCAGGCTCAGAATTTTTGAACTTTTCAGTGATTTAAACTAAGGACAATAGTTTAGAATACATTCGCCTTCGAAATTTATATATTTTGTCTTCTGGAGAAATACTAATAAAGCAGTGCTGTTTTCGATGCATTTGATTGAACAGTTTTTTAAGTCGCCGCAAATGGAATTTGTGAAGAAACGTTCAGCCCTTTTTTCTGTACTAAAGCCAAATATGTGCAGGTTGGCCTGAACAGCATTCCATTTTGTACATTCCGATTATTAATAGCCGCCCTCATCTTCTCAGCCGGCTATTTTAGCGCTCCTATTTTTTTACAATTCAAAGAATTTGAATTGTATTGGTGCGCTGTGTTTTTTTTTTAAGATGTGTTCACACATTTTTCAATGACTTTGATCGTTCAAAACGGGATAAACAGGTAAAGCCCAGCGGGCGTTAAATTTCATTAGAGGCCCAAAGTGGGCTTTAGTTGTCCTTCAAGTGCTAATAGTGGTGCAGCTGCTGGGATGGCCTTAATTTAAGTTTAAAAGGTCATTTTTAGGAATTTTTGGGCTCAAAATGGTGCAATTTTTCATGTTTGTGATTTTTTTTGAGTTTCTTTGTTTGATTAGTCTTAGGTTGAAGTTTTTAAAAGTTGATTAAGGTTGCTTGCGACACAAAAGTGCTTGTCATGACCATTTTATGCGCTATAAGTTTTGGTACTACAAACACAAACTCGCAAAAGGATACTAATTTTTGCAATTTTTTTCAGGTTTTTTGAAAATGCTTGTCATTTTTTCAGTTTTTAGCCCTAGGTGCAAAGAAACCTCCTCTAGAGTTTGATAAAGGTTTTGCGATAGATTACTGCATAGTTTCTAGTAGTAATGGTATGGTTTTCAACTTTTTGTCATCATGAATTTTAGCATTTTTTGACAAAGCTTGCAATTTTTTCATATTTTTTTTGACATTTATTGTCATTATTCAAGTTGTTTGAGTCCCAGGGGCCAGAAAACCTCGGTTGGATTAGCGGTTGAAAACTTAGTGGTTGGATGATAAGGTACTGAAAAACTTTTAGTTGCCATGGAATAGGTTTTAACTTTTGAATATCACAAATTTTAGCAATTTTTTTGACAAAATTCAGCATTTTTTTTCAGGTTTTTGAAAATTTTGGTCATTTTTTCAGTTTTTCCGGCTTCAGGGACCAGGCAATCTCCTTTGAGTTTTGTTAATAGGTCACTTCATAGTTTCTAGTGACAATGGAATGGTTTTTAACATTTTAGTGTCTCGAATTTTAGCATTTTTTGATAAAATCTTCAAATTTTTTAAGGTTTTCTAAAGTTTTTGTCAGTTTTTGATATTCGTCCATTCTCAAGTGCGAGAAAGCCTATTCCACGTTCTGATAAAGTTACTGCATGGTTTTTTTGTTTCAAAGGATTTGTTTTCAACAATTTAACCTTTCGACTTTTGGAAGTTTTTTGTTAAAATTTGCAATTTTTTTCTAGTTTATTCGAAACATTTGTATTTTTTCTTCTCTCAGTAGACAGGTAACCTCATCCAGCGTTTGATAGTATGTTATTAAATAATTGAATAAGAGGCAATTGAATGGCTTTCAACATTTTAATAGGACGAAGTTCTATTTGTTGAAGTTTGATTTTTTTTTCTAAAAATTATTGCCTATCGATTTATGAGCCAATGAGTTTTTAAAGCTTGGAATTGGGTTACTGAATAGCCTCTAGAGACATTGAAATGATTCTGAAGATGTTTATATCACAATTTTCAGCAACATTTTCTGATAATTTGGAATTGATTTCTTTTTAATTTTTTGGTCATTTTCGGGTTAATCATCGATCTTCAAGGGCCAATGAATACTTTTCCGGTCTTGCAGATATCATACTTGAAGGATGTCAGGAACAAAAATTGGTTTTAAACATATTTTTGAAATAGGTATTTTTAAAGGGAAAAATTTTGCCTTAGGTTTAAAAGCTTCGAGTTTTAGCAATGAGTATATTTTGTTTAGTTTTGATTCTTTTAATTTCTCAATTTTTTTAGATGATTTTGTGTTCTGGCTGGAATTGTTCAATTGATCTGCTGGTCAGATAGATTACGTCTGAGTTTTCATTCAATTCTTTGAATTGTATTTCAGGACTTGTCCTGCTATGTTTTTTTACTTCGTCCAATAAAAAAATGTTTCGCTTTACCTCATTTTGCCGCTTTTTCAACATTTTGCGTGATATCTTTTTGACTTCTCTAGGCTAGTTTCTCTTCTCTCATTCTGTTAAAAGTGATTTTGAACATCAGTTGCTCAGCAAAGCAATTCAAAATGAACAGATTCAGTATAAAAAATTGAAGTCAGAAGTAGAAACGGGATAAACCCATAAAGCCCAATTTTAGATGCCCGCTATGTGAACGTCGTTCCTATAAGTATTAGTTACCATCTCTAATGCTTATTGGTATTGATAGTAGCCCCCTGTAGATTTTGTTTTTAACAGATTCTGGTTGTTGGCTTGGCAGGGTGACACTAAATGTATCTATATTTTTCGATAATTTCAGCTTAAACTTATATTGATATCGACATTTTGTTCCGACCCCTCTTGAGGGGGCAGGAACTATATACTCAAATGGGTTTTTATTATTTTGTTCAGACAATTTTGGCCGATCGATATATTCATCGTAGAGAGTTGACTGGTATCATTAGAAAGCTTGTCCAGCGGAGAATATGGAATTAAAAAGATTTTTCTGATTTTCGTTTTTCACAGGGAGTCATCGAGGTTTAAACTTTTGGGGAAAATAGAGTGAATTCCGTTGATTTTAGTCACATTTTTTGGAATTTTTGACTAAAATTTCGCTAATTTTGCTAAAATTTGTTAAAATTTTTTCAAGAAAGTCTTGTTGAATTTATTTTTAAAGACAAAAATTTTTCCTAACTAATTGTAGTTAATTTTTTTGTCAAAAATTCTGGCTAAATATTTCACAAAATTCAGACTTTTTTTATCAAAAACAGCACGAAATAATTTTTTTTCGTTTACTTTGAATAAATTGGCACGAAGTGCACACCCAAACACCACTAACACAATAATGAGTAGACTCAAAAGGGGGCTATTTCTACTTCAACTTCCGTTGCAAGTGCTCTGTAAATAAGACTTTGCCGTTTTTTGCTAAATTTATTCGTTGATTATCAAAAACGCAGCTTTTTTTGATTTTTCAACTAACAAAATATCTATATCTTTGACATTAGAAAAATTAAGTGTTCTTATTGGGCGAACCGCATTAGCACTGCTAGTTTTGGACCAATCTTAGACTGTTACAATTCAAAAATAATTCGGATTGTAATCAGTCGGTCTTTTTTATTAAAAAATTTTGACCTTTTTTATATATTAGTTAAATAACAGAACATTTCAAATCAAAGCTCTGTATTGATAGATCCAGTTCCCTTCTTAATTTGCTCCAATTTATTTTATCTAGTTTATTGCTTGAAAACTTATGATCGTTTTGACTTTTAAAAATATCTTGTTTTTAAATAAAAATTGGCTTTTTGAACTTTGCCTCCATTTTTCTTTTAATTTGGTCAACATGTGGCTTAGTGTCAGCAATAAAAGAATCCTTCTCCTTTCTACTGAATTCAGATTCAATCTTAATTGCCGGTTTACGCCTTTAGTTATGGTTTTCGGGCTTTATTAATTCTAGATTTTGCATTTTTTTTTATTTTAGTTATTTGCCCGTTTTTCATGTTTTCTAGATTTGTCACATTAGCATGTAATTGACAGTTCATATATCACATTGTTGGCGTTCAAAAAAGCAAAATTGATACTTATAAAACTAAAATCCTTTAAACTTTTAATACTTTTAAACTAAAGATATAGATGGGTTTTTACGGCTTCGACACTGCTTTCTCGAAGAATCTAATTGATTTTTTTAAATTTGTCTTCAACTGTCGTGTTTACTTTGTCTTTTTAGTCGTTTGAACTTTCCTGAACCATGGCCCGGCTTCATTGGCTTTTTTTTTGAAGAATAGATGATCCAATATTTTGATAATAGAAGATAGCTGACGGCTTTCATGACTTTGAAAACAATTGTTTTCCAAAACAAAAAAGTAAATTTTTAACTTCGCAATTTTGTTCCTTTTATTTTCTGTTTGTTACCTAGTCTAGTTAATTACAGGCCAAATATGACATTATTGTTGCCAAGGGAAGGTGTCAAAAGGGATTGGTGTCACAGAATATAATGTTTTTAAAGAATTCGTTATGTAATTACGGGCTTCGACACAGGTTTTTCACAAGAAAAAGTAAATGAATTTTTGATTTTTCTCACATTTGACGTTCTTTTTGTAAACGTAAGACAGTGTGAATAATTACAGGTCTCAAGGACTTCCTTTGGAAGAATAAACAAACCTAATTATTTATTTCGTTTTGTAATTAATGGCTCTCATGTCTTTAAAAATAATTTTTTTCGAAAAAAAAAAGCTTCGAAAGTGTTCTCTGGCAAGTTTTAATGGATTTTTTGGTTGTTGTCGTTTTGTTGTTCTTTTTAACCGCATTAAAAACTGAATTCCGACAGTTCTTAACTCCGTTGTATAGAAGCCTTGGTAATTGTAAACCAAAGTGATATTTTAGTTGATTTCTAATGGTTTTCATTACTTCGAAATTAATTTTTTTAAATAAGTGTATTTCTGTTTTTGTTCTTTTTTGTATTATTGTTACCAAGCCTTATTATGGACTCGTCTCGTATCATTTCTGGTGAATTCCAAGTTGTTTTGTTTAATTTCAGTTTTATCTGACGCTATTTTGACTTTGTTATTAAGTTTTGTTTTTTAAAACGGACATAAAGTTTTTGATGTAATTAATGTTTGTTGTTGTTTGATTTTGCTGTTCGTCTTCACTTGCTTTCTTAATATTGGCATATCTCATCAATCTAGTGCATCTTTTTTTTACTCCACTGAGTTATTTGCTTTGGAGGCTATCTTTTCGTTCATACGCCAATTTTTTTTTGAAAAATACATTAATTTTTGGGTTTTTCTACCTGTCCCTCATTTTATTCCAAAATTATGGATGAGCGGGGTCGGAACCTTATGTGCAATCGCACATTTCCGAGCCTCCTTGTATCCTGTGAATTTAAATCTAGAGGTGGAAAATTATTCGAAGAATTGGACCTCTCTGTGGCCAGCTACTATTGATATTTTTGATTATGATTGTGTGTATTACTAAAGCTGATAACTCCGCTTCTTATAACCAATGCAATCAATTCTAAACCGTCTTTGATCTTTTTCGTGCAGGCTAAGAATCCTTGATAAGAAGAAAGAATTCACGCGAAGTTCATGTTTTCAAACAATTATAAAGTTCATGTGCCAAGCAAGGTTACGTGACGCTAAAGTCAATTCGAAATTCTAACTGCTACGCGGTTCTAACAAATGACAGATTTTCTTCGTGACTGCATCAGTGTCACGTCACCTAGACTTCATAATGACCATTAACAGTTGGTTACATAATTGGGGGTGTTGTCCTGTTTTTCAGAGACTGAGATGTCGACGCTCGAGGAGCGTAGGCGGTGGGACGAAGTGTTCACACAGGTGAGAATGTAAGAATAGTGTCTCTCAACCTTTTGTCAGATACTCGTTTAATGTGAATTGCAGCGTTTCTTTTAATTAGTTCAAATGGATCAGATAAGCTGGAGTCTTGCATGTCCTTTTACTCAATGCCAAAATGAAAATACTAAAATTAGAAAAAAGTTCTCAAAATATTTTACAATCCACAGCTTGGTACAATCCAAACAGATGCTGTTCTATTGATTTTCCTGCCTGTAAAGTGAATGAGTTCGAAGCCTATTTCTTTGCCCTGTGAAGGCAACTTTTTGTTATAACGTTGTGTGAAGTACTAACGCGCGTGTGTGTATTTATAATGGTATGTGTATATTTATGGGAGGCTTGACTAGACATAACAAGAAGGATTGGTGAAGTGCATTTACTTATAACATTCAAGCACCGAGTTTAATACTAAACAGTTTTGATTTAGAAAACTCATTAAAAATTTATTTTGCCTATAGGCATATTCTCAGAGTAGAATTTGAGCATACTCTTGCTCCTGCTATTTAATGGTATGTTAGTAACCAAAACTATCCGCCTATCATTTCGACTATCATTTACAAAGTTTTCATTAAATACGATTGCAAATCAGTCTTCTTATTGGTCTTTGTACGATGTAAAAGAGGAGGTTAAATAATTTTTTGAGTCCGAGCTTGAAATGAAATTTTTGTGATTTTTTTTTAAAAGTATGTTATACGATGAGAAAAATTCCAATACAAATCTTTAAAAACCAATAATTGCAAGGAGGCTAAAATAAGTAGAAATTAGAATGAACAAAAGTTCTTCAAAAAGAATTCGTTGAACTGAGTTTTTTCCATTGTGGCTAACCTATTTTTGGCCTGGTTCTAACAACCAGACGTCCGTGGTTATTTTAGAATGTTCAATCCAATGATGACAACAGAAGATGTGAAAAAGGACCCCGCTTATATAGAAGAATTCCCAAACTGGTGATGAAATTGAAATCTGTTTCAATTGTTTTTAACTATTAGCGATAAACATTTTATCAATCGTTTATCTGCCATCAGCTGTTATTTTTGTTATAAGTAGAAATTGTTCTACATACAGATGTAGATGCAGATAGAGATGTCAAAAACTTTTCATCGCAGTTTTCAACGGTCGCTGAAACACTTTCTTGTTTTACATATCTTTTCAGCAAGAATTTCACCAAAAACACTAGCTTTGACTTCCAACAGTTAGACAATATAAAATACAATTTAGAAAATATGAATTAGTTTTTTCTTGTCAATTTGTTTTTCGGAATAAATTTGGATGTCAACGTGCAAGGTGCCAAGTGGTATGCCTAACAATCTTTATCAATACGAATGTCAGGTTAATTGTCACCTAAAAAGCTTTTAATGAAACAAAATCCAACAAAGTGATCAGTTCTATAATTGAAGCAGGCTCAGAATTTTTGAACTTTTCAGTGATTTAAACTAAGGACAATAGTTTAGAATACATTCGCCTTCGAAATTTATATATTTTGTTTTCTGGAGAAATACTAATAAAGCAGTGCTGTTTTCGATGCATTTGATTGAACAGTTTTTTAAGTCGCCGCAAATGGAATTTGTGAAGAAACGTTCAGCCCTTTTTTCTGTACTAAAGCCAAATATGTGCAAGTTTGCCTTAACAGCATTCCATTTTGTACATTCCGATTATATTTATTTTAATACAAATTTTCATTTATTGATTTAAAAACTATTGAATTAACTTTAATCCTGTTTGACAAATTATACAAAAATGTATCCCTACAATTATACAATGAATGTATCCCTAAGGTTATTTAATTTATTTTAATCAGAAGTATGTTTTCAACTATAAAAGCGATTTTCTTGAAAAAATGAATATCGTGCATTAAGAAAAATATTGCCGGATGAGATTGCGATCATATCATGATCTGTTCAATAAATCGGGCGGGCGGAATTGACTCAACTACAAAATTCGGATGGGCCTAAACTTCCTGGTCTTTATTAAATTTGTAGGGTTATAATAAAAATGGCTGATTGTTCCGACCTTACTTAGTGTGGGAAGAACTACTTGCTAAAGTTTTTTTCCTGTCAATTTTGGCCGATCGAAAAATTAGTTGCAAATAATTGTGAGTGGTGTCATTAGGATGACCGGCAAGCGCATAATAATTCGATTGTATTGTTTTTCATGTTCTCGAGTTACAAACTAAATTTTGTGAATGCCTGACGTTTTACGTTAGTTATGTTCAATTTTGGCATAATGTTTGGTCAAATTTTCTCTTTTTTTGCCTATTTATGTTAATATTTGTGAACGTTAATATTTGTGCGTTTTTAAGTCCTATTAATAGTTTCTATATTGAAATAATGACGAGGAAACAATGTTGAGGAAACAATGCTACCATGAAACAATGTAGAGGATTCTGAACAAAATTGGTATTTTAAAAAACGTTTGAGCTTAATTTAGCATTTTTTTAAAAAAAAACTGGCAATGTTTTGCATTGGTTATTTGTAAACAATGTCAACATAGACGAACAGAATAGACAGAATCACTTGAGCTTCGCTTCGTCGCTAGCACTAAGATAATTTGAAAACTGTTTTCTCTCAATCTTTTGAAAAAAGATTTCCAATTTTTGAGTGAGAATTTTGATACAATCGACTGAGATCAATTTTAAAAAGAATTTGACAATGTTACCACAAGAAAAATCAAGGTTGTAATTTTTATCTGGTTTTGATATTAAAGTTAATTGTTCCGGCTCATTTCAGTGGGGGGAGGAACTATATACTCAAACGGTTTTTTTGTTCAGTCAATTTTGGCCGATCGATATATTTCATCTTAGAGCGTTGTGGGTGGTATCATCAGGAAGCCTGTCTATCGTAGAATGTATAACTCAGAAGTTTTATTTTAATTTCGGTTTTTCCGCGGAGTTATCGAGGTTTAAATTTTTTGTGAACAATTGACTGATTTTTGTTGTTTCTGTTCACATTTTCTGTATTTTACGCAACTTTTTACCAAAAGAATATGATGAAAATTGTGCAAATAGCATTGTTGATTTTTCCTCTAAAAGCAAAAAAATTGTTTTTGAACTGTTTGATCCAATTTTTGGCTAAATTGTTGCTAAATTTTTCAAAATTTAGTCTTTTTCATCAAAAATGGCGCGAACTAAGCTTTCAGATTAATACACCTTAAAACTGCTGAAACAATATGCGTTACCTTCAAAGGAGGCAATATTTTCTGTTGCCTTCTTTGAGAGTGCTCTTGATTTAAAATTCTGCTGATTTTTTGCTAATTTTACTCTATAGTTATGCAAAATGCATCATTTTTTTAAATATTAACATTTTAGTTGAATGATCCATATCCATAATATTCGGAACAATTAATTGTTCCTCGGACGAAAATCACAAGGCCTAGTTTTGGTGTAATTGCTGTATTTTGATATCCCCAAAAAAATTGTATTGTAATCAGTCGATGTTATATTTAATATTTTAGTGTTTGTTTTAATTTTTTGTACATTAATCACCGAAAATAAAAATTAAAATGAACTACTAAAGTTTTTCATGACATTGAAATCAAATGTTTTTAAAAATATACGGACGTAGTTTTTATATCCTGGTTTGCAAATTATTAATTTAATTTCCTTTTTGTTTATTTGCCGTTGTTTTCGTAGTTGTATGAGAAATTTCGGATAATTGCAGGTCTTATCTACTTTCTATGGATGAACAGAGGAACCTATTGACTGATTTCAGTTGGTGGCTAAAGTTTTTCATGATTTTAGAATCAAATGTTATTAAAGTGTTTTATTTTTTAAATTTGCACTTTTCTGTTCTGTTTGGTGTACTTGTTATCTAGTCTCATTAATTACAGGCCGAATATCAATAAATATCCTTTAATGATTTCAGCTAAGGTTTTTATGTGTTTGATATTAATGGTATTCGAAAAATATTTTTTCACACTCATTACCTTATATCACTCTTCAGAAGTCGCAAATCTTATTATTGGTGTTCAAAGTTTTGATTGTCGCGTATCAAGGCTTCTTTTTGTTCAAAATTTATTAAATAATGAAGATAACGGAATCGGAACATTACATGCAAACTCGCATTATCGAACCTCCTTGATGCAATTTGAATTGAGTTCAAAAATCAATAACAGAGCGTTTACTCGATGGAGGAAAGGAACCAACGCCGAGAAGTAATTAAATATATTTTAAACCAGCCAAGCTGAACGGTTAATTTCGGAACATGCTTGTAATATCAATTGCTTGCTATAATGATTGGTTTATTTAACATAATGGTTGAAAAGAAGCAATTTCCTTGTCGGTTTTTGTGGCATTGGATAAAATGTTATGTAACAGTTATTTTTTGAGAGACATTTTCATACTGTGCCATCATCTAGAGATATAGGTTAAATTGTACTTTCTGAGGTCTAGTACGTATGAACAGGACTTTTTAGTTGACATCAGTGGATCAATTGTGATGTAGTGGAATGCCAGGTTAACCCTTCTTAGAACCCATACGTAAAACCATAAAGTATGCATTTCACAAAGGGCAAAAATTTCTATATTTCTGCTATGGTTTATGAGGCCCATTTTTGTCTTTTGATATGGTTTGCGAGTTTCCATAAGAAATTGTGGACAGAATGTTTGCTGTGTTTTAGTACGATGTGCACAGACAGAACTTTATCACAATTGACACGTTTAAACGACTGTTGCACGAAGGAGGTCTCAGGGAGGAACTCACTCAGGAGAGACTGAAACACCTGCTGGAATTTGCAGACAGGAACAGTGATGGATACCTCACTAGGCAGGAGTTCCTTGATTTCGTTAGTAGAATTACTTTCATAATGAAACAAAGAATTGTTTGAAAGTTTAAGAACAGTTAAATAGCCGAGGCCAATGTCGTCATAAACCTAACGAAAATTTAAGTTCTTTTCTCTTGAAAATCGAATCAACCAAGGAAAAAAATTGAGAATTTAATAATAATAATAATAATTGAATTCGTCTTGAACAATTGAAATCACAAAAATTAACATTGATAGGTGGTATATACATAGTCAAGACCGGACTAGCCGGAAAGCCTGCTAAAGGCTTGTTGAAGGCAGCCCAAGAGCATTTAATTCAAATGTTATTAGCACAAAAGTTAATCACTATTATGAAAATTAACATGAAAATTGAACAAAATATGAAATATCATGAGGGTGAAGATGAACAGAATTAACCTAAAAAGTACGAAAAAAAGCAAATTAAACTAAAATAATTTCTTTTTAAACGATGCAGTCCTGGACCGCCTCAGGCCGTGAACTACCTCGCACTAGTTAGTTCCACACCTTGAGCACCGAAAAGCATCCCGCTTAATTTTCCTCTTAACAATTTGGCTGCGACTGAAGAAAAATATCAGTAATGGTCACTGAAAGTTGCAATTCCTGTCATTTTTTGCTTTTCAAGACGGCCTAGATTTCAATAATTCATTAGGACTGCATGTTTCCCACAGGAACTGTTAACTCAGCATGGTTTTCCTTCAGAGCTATAGAGCTCACGGCCTGTATGATTGTCAAGTCAAACATGCAGATTATTGTGAACGCGAATAGATAACTATATCTAATAGTCGCTCAATTCCATGCAAATGATAAAGCCATGGATGAGTGGAAACGTTGGAATCTTTACTGCAATAATTTTCAGTTGCGTTTCCGAAAATGAGATGGACAGCTGAATAGGTTGATTTACGATTTCTGCTATCGAAAATAATTGAAAGCTATCTTTTGCAGAGCCCGTGGGATACAGATTTTTGTTGATAGGATTAGGTGTTCTGGCGCTCGTCTGCTTAGTTGAAGGCAACCGATTTCCCCAGTTTGAGTTAATATTTTTGACCGGAGTGGTAATAAGAAAGCAGCTGAAAATAATTGTTACCCAGTATATGAAAATGTTTTTTAAAAAAATTTGTAAAGAATCCATATTTTTTAGTAGTTCATCATCAACCAGATGTTCGCTTTGAAACTAGGGCGACTCAAACGCTGTTTGGATTGTTTAGGATCATGGCGAGGTTCGAAGATTCACGAGGTCCAAAGCATTCACGAATAAACGATCTGACTACTATTTATAAAAATTTAGAAGAGATTGAAGATCTTTTTGTCCAATGAAACCCCTTATTGGTTGGCCAATAAAAATAGATGCATCATTCTAGTAAGTGATCTCTACAGGTTAATGAGTCGAGGACAAGGGTAAATTGAATTACAGTTTTCGCTTGCTCCTAGAGGCAATAAATAAAGACGACTACACAGTTTCGGATACAAAAATAATGTTGCTATTATTTTGAACTTACCCTTATTGCTTAACTGTATACCCGTATTCAGGGTAATCACTTACAGGTTCCATATTCTTTAGAATAGGGATTGGCCGATTGTGAGCGATATGAAGATGTGCACAAAAACTTACGTATCAAAGCTTGTATCTTTTCCATTAGTGCCCCCAGCTTGGTGAATGAGTGAAATTTGCCCCCGAAAACGCAGTGTCATATTTTTAGAATATTTACCATGTAATGGCGAGTGCTTGTAACTGAGGGCGCATATCGAACGAACGGCAAGGATCCCGAAGCCTATTAATAGCCGCGAAGCAATAGCTGCTATTATTGGGGAAGATCTGTTCACGCGTTTTTCGGCTTTTTCACGTCAGGGAGAAGTCAAATTAGAGTGGTGATTTTGGTCAAAATGAATTAGTAAAGGGAGCGAAAAATCGAGTAAGTTTGAGGCGTGAAGTTTTAAAAATACCTTTAATGTAGAGTCAGAAATTGGTGTTTGAACATTTTGGCGGTTTCTGAGATGGATGTTTTTTCAGGTGCGTCAATTTGACTTTTGTTTTCAGAGTTTCTCTCCTTCAGTGCTTTGAAGACGGTACAAATGTGTTCTAATCGTGTATTTTTGCCTTTGCTTGAATTCATTAAGGGGCAGCTGAATCTTTTTATGACTTAGCCACTATTTGTTGTTATAAAGTATAAGTGAATTTTAGATTTTGCTACTTTTTTTTTAAATTATCTGTTGTCTTATTACTTAGTACCATCAATGACAGGTCTAATTGATTGCTAATGAGGCATAGAAAAACCTAATCAAAAAGCTTTATTTAGTAGCTAGTGGTTTTTAATTGCTCTCAAACGAAGTTTGTTGCAATTATATTAGTCCTGTCGGTCTTTTATGCGATTTTTCGCTTGACCGATTTTTCGTCTGACGCTTTTAACTTTTCGTCCTCAAAAACGAGATAAACAGGTAGCGCCCAGTGGGCATTAAGTGCTCTTAGAGCATTTCGGCTGTATTTCAGCTCAACCAACCTGTTTTGGAGACTTATACTTATGGTGCAAAGGGCAGAAGAGAGGTTGAAGACACACCCGCTGTTGACCCTCCGTCATATTGCCCCCACGCCCACCGCGCCGTTGCCCCCTATCCCACTGTTGCCCACCGCCCCTTCACCTCATCAAACCCCTGTGAACCCCCACCCAACCTGGCTAGTTCGAACAACCGGTCGCTAAAAACACGCAATTTTATAAAAATTTTCACAATTTTCAGGTTTTTTTGAAAAATTTTCTCATTTTTTGAGTTTTTTTTAGCCCTAGCTGTCAAGGAACCTCCTCTAGGGTTTTGTAATAGGTCACTGCATAGTTTCTAGTGGTATCGGAATGGTTGCAACATTTCAACATTATGAATTTTAGCATTTTTTGACAAAACGTGCAATTTTCAATCTTTTTGACATTTATTTTTCTTTATTCATGTTTTTACAGATCCAGGGTCCAGAAAACCCCCTTAAGGATTTAATAATTAGTCACTGAAATTTTTTTGTTTGCCACGGAACATGAAATAATTTTAAACTTTATCAGTTTTTCGATAAAATTTTCAATTTCAAGTTTTTTGAAAAAGTTTGTCGTATTTCAGGTTTCTCCAGCCTCAAGAGCCGAGGAACATTTCCTAGGGTTTGACATTTAGTTACTATATAATTTATCAATATAATGGAATGTTCTTCAAGATTTCAAAACCACGAATGTTCCACACCATAGTCTCTTGAGACAATGACATGGTTTTGAAGATTTAAATATCTTGAGTTTTAGCAAGATTTTGCTAAAATTTGCGATTGTTTTCAAAATTTTTGAATATTTTTGTCCTTTTCTGAGTTAAACGATCCTTACTGGCCAACGAAGTTTTTCAAGTACTGCAGATGGCATAACTCCATAGCTACTTGACATAACTCCATAGACAAAAATTATGAACAATTCCACTGCGAAATCTGGAAGCTTTTTTCTAAATTTGGCAATATAGCATTTTTTTTAAAATATCAGTCTTTTGATTTATTTACTAACAAGTAGAGGAAACTAAAAGTTGAAGAGTCGAATCAAGCTAACGCTAGCCCCACTAAACCGTGGCTAGCGACTGATGAAGGCAACCGCTCAACGGTTGTTCGAGAGCAATTCGACCGACGTTTATCGGTGAGGTTCATGACTTTGACAGTACTTTTTCTCAAAGTTCTGAATGATTTTTTCAGTTCTGCAAGTATTTATCGTACTTCTTGATGTCGTATCCTTTAATATTATTGGGGACAGGTCTCTGATACTGCTAATGGGGGTTAAGGTTATCGATTTGTTTGTTTTTATTCAAAGCTAGTGCTTTCTATGACTTTGACACTAATTGTTTTCAATAAATTTTGAGTTTTGCGAGTTTTTCTTTTCAACTTTCTTGTCCTATCTTAGTCTCACTATCGACAGGTCTCATTGGTTGCTAGCAAGGCTTCAATTAAAGAAAATCATTTCTCTTCTTAGCTATAACTTTTTGTGACTGACTTATACGTTAATTCGTTTTTTTTAAATCTTCGATTTTTTTTAGTTTTGCTAGTATGTGTTGTACCTATTGCTGTCTTATCACTTAAGCTCATTGATAACAGGTCTCAACAGTGGTCATTGAGGATTCAAATAATTAACGTAATTGTGTCCTCAGTAGCTGTTGCATTTTGGGACGTTTATACTATGTGTTTTTAAAAAGCTTCATTGGGTTTTTTTTTGCGATTTTTGGTTATTTTTGTCTTACTTAATAGTATCAATGAGAGGACTCATCAATATTTAATGAAAGGTTAAGGATGAGAAATAGAGCAATATAGTTGGCAGTTTGAGTTCATAGCAGTTGTTTTTCGATGTTGATCCTGTCTTGTCAAAAAAAGTTGTTATTAGTCTAGCTGTTTTTGTTGTTCTGGTGGTTTTATTGCTTAATCTCCTTAATAACAGCTCTCATTTGCCTTTTAAATCGGTTTTAATGATTGTCAGGCTATCAATTAATACAATTTTTTGATTTGTTTTTCAGGACGTGTCCTGCTATGTTTTTTTTTTAATTCGTCGTCTCCGTCGATGGTTCTTACGACCTGACTTCTTAGAATTGACTTTTTCAATGATTTCGGTGACTTCTACTGCTGTGCAGTTAAAATTTGTGTATGTGACGTCATTTCTAATTTTAAACGAATTGCGTGACTTATCTCACTCAAAAAATGACTTCTGAATGCATTTATGACACTTTAAATTTTATGAACATTTACTAGTTAAAGATCAATAGTGTGCATCTAATGAGTGTCAAACTTATATGCCCTGATGCTTGACTATTAGTCTTGAGTTTTTGGTTTTGATTTCATTTTTGAAAAAAGGTCTTTTAAGGCTTTTTCTCTGTAAACCGTATGTGTTTTAAAATTGGCAGTCCGAATCTAACCCAAAAAATCTTGTTGTCTATTAAAGGACTGGTAGTCGATCTGGCTATCTTATTTCGTTAGTTGTTTAAATTCATGGAAGGGCACAAGCGTTTATCGCGGCTATTTTCCGGCATTCTGCCATTTATGTTGTACAATTTACGCATGGTGCGAAAGAGTTTTTGGTTTCAGCCATTGTCCTAAAATTAGCCTTTTTTGCACTGACCTCAAAAGCTCTGGAATTTTAAAACATAAGTTAAAAGAGGGACGAAAGGTTTTCAAATCGCCCACAAAATAGTTTTATCTGATCCTACACGAGTACTTATAGTAATAGAATGTAAAACACTTAAAAACCAGATTTAGTATTTATTGGTTTATAATCTGCTTTTAATTGCTCTCAATGGAAGCAAATATGGCAGTTGTCTTGTTTTTATGCAAATTTTTTGCTTGACTGTTTTGAATTTCGATTGATTTCTTCTTTTTCACGGCTTACTTGTCAATTTTTGCGTGATATAAATTGGTCGCTCATTCAGAGTTTTGATCGCTCACGAAATATAGATGAAAAGGGCGCCAAAAGTAGTTTCATTTTTTTCACATTGAATCTTCCAAGTGACTGATATAAGGTCTGAAGACATCATTTGAAGCGTCTTAGTAGGTCTATTACATCGCTCTTTCTGCTACTTCCCACCATTGACAATTTTAGGAGGTTTGTCATGAGATTTAGGATAACTGAAACAGTATCTGACACGAGAGACATCATTTGTAATTAAACAACTTATCAGTAAACTGATGAGCCTTTGTCTCATGTAACGAATCCTAACTAGCTTGACTTTGGACTTATTACATCAATTTTTAATTTAATGGGAGTCTCTGCAGAAGGAATAAGGAGAGAAATTGATTTTAGAGCGAGATTTGTTCTACTGGACGTATCGAAACATTCTATATTATGCCAGCTCTTCAACTGTAGAGGTTGGAAAAACATCGAATCTTATCCAACTGCTTGAAAGAGTATTTGGAAGGCAAGACCTACTATGGTACCCTGAATAATGATGGGAGAGAGAATTATCAAAAAGCATCTTGAACTAAAACCTTTGTTTTGCCGCCTATTTTTGTGGCGCTTACCATAAACTCTCCAGTGTTTTTTTTCAGTTGGCAGATATAAATAGAAACTTTTAAATTGACAATAAATATCGCTGGTGTTTTGTTTAGATGATGGGCAACACGACTACAGATGAAGAGGTGCACATGACTGAAGACGTGCGTCAGATGAGAGACAAGTTGAGAAAGAGGTTCAGAAGCAGGGTGGCAAACATCGCCATGCGAGAGGCGCTCGTGAGTGACGACAGGATGCAGACCTACACTGACGTCATGTCCGAGGACGGATACATACCCATATTCATACCTATCATTTCTCTCATTGAGGTCAGTTCTCAAAATAGTCCATGGACGAATTGAAGTTGAACAACTGAACAAAGTTTGTAACAAGGCGTGGTTTTGTGCCATTATTGGTTTGTAAATTTGTTTCGGGCTATCCTGTAACTATAAATCGCAGCTAAATTCGTAAAAGTTCGTTGTTAGTTTGATTGCTAAAGTTTTTCAAACATTTTTTGTTCATTTGGACTTCTGATAATGTACAGTTAATATTCCATTGGATTATACGATTTAGTTTATTCCACTTTGAGCTGTAATCTTTTTCTAGCTAGGCGTGTTCATATACTACTGCGTTGACTTGGGCAATGTCGGCCTCACCACCCCCGTACCCATTGACAGTGTGTTCATATTCAACCCAACTAAACACGAAGAGGCATGGAGATTCATATCCTACCTACTCGTTCACGCAGGGTAAGCAAATCAAAGATTTGAGTAAAAAATCTTTATCGAAGAATTTTTTGTGCTTTGTGAACTTTCCATTATGTTGCAATGAAAATCAAGATCATGAAAGTGAAGTAACTAAGAGTTATGTTTAACAGTTTTTATCTCGGCTTTGTCAAACATCTATTTTTCAAGAATAAACATTTTCATATAAATTTTACCGCATGGACATTTTCCATGTAAAGAAATGTAAGTCGCAATCTGCTTAAAAACGCAATCTGGTTTCAAAACAACGCTTGGCTTACGCGATCTGATTGAAAGCAACTGAAAAAATTGCATTAAGATTTTTGTAATATTTGCAATATAGAAGTTAAATGTGTTTGCGATTTGCAGGATAGAGCACATCGGAGCTAATTTGCTGTTTCAACTGATTGTGGGAATTCTGCTGGAGATTGTGCATGGACCCATTCGAATGATAATTATCTACTTCGCCGGAGTTATCGCAGGTTAATAAGCTTAATTCAGCGTACTTGTTGGTTGCATACGATACATTGCTGAGATAAGATTTGAAACAGCTTGATCAGCACCGTTTACAGCAACGTCTCTGATTGCAAGTTTTTTAATTACTCCCAAACTATTCTCTCCCTTTTTATCTTCTCTCTATGAGACTATCCTCAATGTGTTTATATCGATATCATGTTTGGTTGTGATGATATCTGATGCATGACCGCGATAATTTCAAGACAATTAAATATTTCATCGCTAATTTGTAGTCGTATATTTGTTTAAAAAACTCACTCTTCATTTTACAGTTCTATGAATTTAGAACGTGTCCTTTTGCGACTAGGAAAGGAGGAATGGAGACTAATTGCTCTCAACCGAAGTTTGTAGCAATTATAGAAGTCCTGTGGTCTTTTTGTACGTGATTTTTTGCTTGACCAATTTTTTTGTCGGGCACATTTTGTCCTCAAGAACGATATTTCAAGTATATGCTCTTTTCTTTAGAGTGGAGCAGGAGTTTTTCCTCTCAGCAAGTGTTCAAAATGGATCAGGTGTCTGTCGCTCAGAATATTTTGGCCACTAATTTTTTTTACCCTTGATTCGAGTTAAATTTCTTCAAGGGTGCTTTTTTTAAACTAAAAAAGCAAAGGAAACTATGCAAAAAATACTTAAAATACTGAGTTTCGTTATCATCATCTTTATTTTGGCCGTGCAGTTCCTACTCGTACAGAATTTAGAGGGGCAGGACTATCTTGTTCTTGCCCCTACCCTACCATCTAAGTGTCTTTTTTTTAAATTGTTTAGGATAACGTGACCTGATGCTTGAGGTAACTTAAGCATTTGACGGGCCAATTTGTATTGAAAGATTCGAAACAGCTTTGTCGCTTTTTTCACATTATTATTTTCCTTTTAACAAAGCTTATGGTTATTAATAGCTGCCCTCATCTTCTCAGCCGGCTATTATAGCGCTCCTATTATTGTATTGGGGCGCTGTCTTTTTTTTTACGACTCGAAGAGGAGTATTGGAGAAGTCCTTTTTTAATCAATTTTTGGAGTGATTTTTGAAGCGGGAAATGAAACGCGTGAAAAAGTTTGGAGTGATTTTGGTGCTGAACAAAAGTGAAGAGCGCAGCGAAAAGAGAGTGGTTTTTGTTCATACCGCTGTTTTTGAGAGAGCGAGAAATTGATGTGTGAAAAAATTTTTTCTAAGCCAGCGAAATTTTTTTGTTCACGTGCGGCTTTTAAAAGCAGTTTTTTTGCAACTTTTGACGGTTATGAGGTTTGATTATGATATTGTATTAGTATTAGGTTTGTTTTGATAGGAATTGAAGGTTTCAAGTTGTTAATTTGATTTTTAATGATAATTTGGAGGTTTTTGATCAGTTTTCCTGATTTTTAGACAAAATTTAATGATTTTTTTTACCTGTTTGTTTGTTTTACTGCTTTAAGTGGGATTTGAATAGAAGCCTGTTACTTAAGGAATTGTCAGATACCAATTGACTAAAGTTTTGTTGGTATAAATCATTTTTTTCGAAGGAAAATGACCAAAAAATTGAGAAATTTTTAACCATTTTTCTCATTTTTTGCAGTTTGTTTTTTTTGAATCTTACACAAGTGTCTTACACACCCTATTATAATTTGACCATTGTTTTGCGAGTTTTTCATTGCTCTAATTGCAAAGGACTTTTTATTCGGCTTTATGTTTCCTTTTACTGTTAAAAAACTCCTTAATTTTTTATGGCATTTGTGGAGTTTTAGGATTCATAATAGTTGTTCTAGTTGTTTAGTAATAAGTATGGGCAATGTTGGATATGAATCATTTTTTTAATGAGAAATATGACAAAAATGGCAAACATTGGAACTATTTTTCTTAATTTTTTTTGCAGTTTTTCGGGTTTTTTCTGTTTTTTGAGACAAGTTTCATAGACTATTATGACTTGTCTTTTGTTTTGCAATCATCTTGATGGGCTGAAAAGAATTCTTTGAATTTATATGCTTTTGTAATATTAAGAAATTTACTAACTTTTTCCAGTTTTTTAGTGCAAGTTGTTTTAAAAGAGCTTTTTTCATAATTTGGCCTCAAATATTTTTATAACATTCACTTAAGTGGTTTTAGTAAGTACTAGTTGTTTTGATGACGTAATTTTGGCAGAGATAGTTATTTCGGGATCTCAAGTTATGACAAAATTGGATCAGATTTTTTATCATATTTTCACAGATTTGATTTCGTCGTTTTTACTTTTTTGTTTTATGGTTTGGTTTCAAGAAAATTCTAAATTAGTGGAGGCAAGTTTTTTCTGATGAGTAGTTGGATGGCGGTTAAATAGATTTTCACTTCGAGTCGTTTCCGGAACTCTTCCGGCTTTGTTTTTTTTTAAAGATCTGTTCACACATTTTCATTGTTTTGAAGTCAAATTGGAGTAGTGATTTTGGTCACGCCGAAACAGGAAATGGAGCGAAAAAGCGAGTGGTTTTGCGGCGTGAATTTTTTCGCTCTAATTTTAAAGTAGAGTGAGAAAACGGTGTTTGAAAAAAATTTCGCTTGTGGTTTTTTGTTCACATGCGGCAATTTAACTCGGATTTTTACTGTTTTTTCGATTTTTTGAATCGGAATTTTTTCTAAATGGTTTTCGCAATCCATTCACAGCTAATTCTAGACCTAGTTTTTTGTTTGAATTAAATTTTCATTTCTCGCTAGTGGTTTTTTGGTTCACATGCGGCATTTTGACATTGATTTTGTTTTTTTTTTAAAATTTTTTTATCTGATTTTTTTTTAAAACTGGTTTTCTCAATTCGCTCATAGTCCATTCTAGGTCTAGTTTTTCTGTTTAGTCAATGAAAATTCTTTGAATTGTACGTCAGGACTTGTCCTGCTATGTTTTTTTTACTTCGTCGAACTTTTTTTTCGCTTTACCCATTTTGCCGCTTTTTCGACATTTTGCGTGAAATCTTTTTGACTTCTCTAGGCTAGTTTCAGTCTTCTGTTATTCTGCTCAAAGTCCTTTTAAACGGCAGCTGCTCAGCAAAGCAATTCAAATTGAAGAGAGTCAGTATTAAAAAATCAAAGTCAGAAATAGAAACGGGATAAACCCATAAAGCCCATTTTCAGATGCCCGGTACTTGAACTTTATTCTCATAAGTTTTAGTTACTATCTATAATGCGTATTGTTATTGATACTAGACCCTCTCAATGAGAGACAAGAGTATGTTCAATTACGAAATGACTAAATCGCACTTAAAAATGTTTTTATACAAAAATAAATTTTTGTTGTTATTTTCTATCTCAACCCCAATAGTTATGGGAATCAACGGCGGCTATTTTCCGGCAATCTGCCGGGTATGTTTATATTAGTGCTGCGCTTTTATTAAGACTCGAAAGGAGTATTGGTGTTCTAAAGGTTTTAAGCTGAAGCAAGTGTGTTCCTGACTTGAACTTTGGCTTTTGTTTCCGAATTTTGACTTCTATTTTTAGAACGTGGACTTCTCCTTACAGAGTCGGTCTTTAACACTAGCTTAGCTACTGATACATAGTATTTAGGGACTGATTGTAATATTCGATATCGAGAGGTTGTTCTTAGAATTTTTTTGCACCACCGTCCCTGCACCCTATCCAAACTACATACACCTTCCTACCTATTTACCCCCTCCAACTGCCTCTCACATACTAAGCACCCCCTTCCTCCCCAACCACGGTCTACCTAACTCTCCGCCCACTTAACCAATCCCCTTGACTTACCGCCCATCCCACCCATTGCTTCCCCGGCACCTACCTACCCCCCGTTTTTCTAATCCTAAACATAGTTATCTTATTGCTCACCAACCCCCAGTTGATTTTTTGCTTGACAATTTTATGTCTGATCCTCTTGCCTTTTGTCCTCAAAAACAGTATGAAAAGGTCAAGCGCGGAAGGAGTTTTTGATCGTCTTTTGTTTAGTGTTTTTCTGTTTGTTCTCACCGTTGGAGAGCAAACGGTTTTTTGGAAAATTTTTGGTATGTAGGAACCCGTAGAACTTTTTGAATAAAGAAGTTTAATCAATTCTTGACTTTTCTCTCTTGCTCTAAACCTTTTTATTGGTATGTAATGTTTCAATTGTTTTTTAGTCAACAATTGAACAGGGACTGTATCACAACCATCTTTGAATAACTAGCATTTTTATCGGAGAATTGCAAATATTTATCAAAAAAGATATCTGAATTTGCTACTCCGTTCTTCACTTATTGATCTGAATGTCTTTCTCAATATAATAGTATAATGAAATGTTCTCTTTTTCAAGTGAATATTTGGCTTCGGTTTTAGTCATGTTTTAAATCGAGGGGAATATAGAGCTCTGAAGATATGTTCAAACATTTCTGAAGTCAGATAGGAGTGATCAAGATCAAAATGGGAGTGGTGATTTCGAAGTGGCAAAGAGCAAAGTCGAGTAATTTAAAGCGTTAATATTTTTAAGAAATCATTTCAGACATCAATAGGCAGGTAATGGTAATTGACTTTCATGCTATGACTTTTATGCTAACTGTTATCAAACAACTTCAAGTTTTTGCCCGTATTTTTTTTGTCGTCTTATCACTGTGTCTTGAGAAAAAGATCACATCGGCTTGCTAACGAGTCATATACAGACCTGTTTAAATTTACGGCTGATATTTTACGGTTCTGATGACTTACACCGTGTTTTTTCTCAAGTTTTCTGTTTTGTTTAATAGCCGCCCTCATCTTCTCAGCCGGCTATTATAGCGCTCCTATTTTTTTTACAATTCAAAGAATTTGAATTGTATTGGGGCGCTGTCTTTTTTTTTCTTTAAGATCTGTTCACACATTTTCATGATTTCTGAAGTCAAATTGGAGTAGTGATTTTGGTCACGCCGAAACAGGAAGTGGAGCGAAAAAGCGAGTGGTTTTGCGGCGTGCATTTTTTTCGCTCTACATTTAAAGTAGAGTCAGAAAACGGTGCTTGAACAAAAATTCGCTTTCTCGCTAGTGGTTTTTTGTTCACATGCGGCAATTTCACTTTGATTTTTACTGTTTTTTCGATTTTTTGGATCGGATTTTTTTTCTAAATGGTTTTCCCAATTCATTCATAGTCCGTTCTAGGTCTAGTTTTCTGTTTAGTTAATGAAAATTCTTCGAATTGTACGTCAGGACTTGTCCTGCTATGTTTTTTAACTTCGTCGAATAAAAAATTGTTTCGATTTACCTCATTTTGCCGCGTTTTCAGCATTTCGCGTGATATCTTTTTGACTTCTCTAGGCTAGTTTCTCTCTTCTCTCATTCTGCTAAAAATGATTTTGAACATCATTTGCTCAGCAAAGCAATTCAAAATGAACAGAGTCAGTATAAAAAATTGAAGTCAGAAGTAGAAACGGGATAAACCCATAAAGCCCAATTTTAGATGCCCGCTATTTGAACGTCGTTCCTATAAGTCTTAGTTACCATCTCTAATGCTTATTGGTATTAATAGTAGCCTCTGTAGCCTCTCTCTAAGAAACAGAAGTACGTTATGTTCAACTACGAAAATGCCATCAAAATAAATCGGACTTAAAAAATCTTTTTTTTTGAATATCTATTCTTTCAATCCCAATCACGCTTATTGGAATCAACGGCGGCTATTTTCCGGCAATCTGCCGGGTTTGTTTTCATTATTTCAGTTTAGGAAATTTTTTGTCGTACAATTAAGTCTTCAGTTATTGCAGTTCCCATTGGTTTCTTATGTAGATTTTTTTTCATCTGTAGTTGTTACTTTCTTTTAATTATTTGTCTCTGTGTATTTCATTGGTTGTTCGTTTTGTTTTTCATCATTTAGTCTGCATAGTTATATTTTGCATAGGATTTTTTATGCGGAGTTTTGAAACCGATTTATTGTTTAGACAATTTAATATTGTTTTTTTTTTAACTTTGTCATCGTTTTTTTAATAGTTAGTAATTTTTGGAATTTTTTGTTTGGTTTGTTATCTTATCATTAAGTCTTGTTGATGACTAATCAATTTTTTTCGGAGGCGTCATGTTTTTTTCGATATTTTTTTATCAAAAGAACTACTGTTATGTTACTCTGTGTTACTCTATCTTTTATTTTACTCTGTACTACCCCTTTTGTTTTATGTTACTTTGTACTAGTCTCATAAATGATAGGTGCGCATGGCTCCCTGACTATAAAAAATATACTTGTTTCTTGATTTATGTTTTAAGTAGATAATGTTTGGATGTCTTTGACAGCATTTGTTTTTGGAAAAATTTCTTAAGATTTTTGAATAATAATTTTATGAATAATATCAGGTCTCATCGGTCATCTAATGATGCAGGTTTCCATCCTTTGTCTGATTTGATCCCATAGCTGATGATTTTTTTGACCTGGACATGATGTTTTTAAACAGTTCTGCTGAAGTTTTAAACAATGCCTTTGTTGTTTTCGTCAATTTTACTTTTTGTAATGTTTTTGTACTGTTTTTGTAATGATTTTACGTTTTGTAATTATTTGGTTTTTAATTGCTCTTGAACGAAGTTAATAGCACTTATTGTAAACGTGTGTCTTTTTTTATGCAAAATTTTCGCTTGACATTTTTTTTTTACTTTTCGAATGACTTTTACGCAATTGACTTTTTGCGTTTCGCGTGATCTAAAATTCTCTCAATCACAATTTCAAGCAGCTGAAGTCAATTGCCGGCAAATTAATGCTAAAAGTCAAATGAAAAGTGCGCCGAAACTGGTGTCATTTTTTACTTTAAATCTTAATAGTGGTATATGTTAACCTCTAATGTGGTTATTTGAAGCCCACTATTGAACTTTTTAGTCCCATTTAAGCTCGCTCCCTCCCCCCGCACCCGACTGAAGCAGGCTGCAATTGATTAGAGCTCTCACTAGTAGTTCCAGAGCAATTCTTCCGGCGTTTAGTCGGTTATGTTTGTTTAATAGCCACCATGCGATAATTGGGGCTATTATTAGCCTTCTCTGGGTTTTTTATTTCGTCAAGATCTTTGCTACGACCATGTCACGTCACAATTTCTTCAAATCTGCTTTTTGTTCTTTCATGCAATTTCAACTGAATTGCGTGCGTGATGTCGTTTTCCACTTTTAGTGGAGCTAGTTTTTTTGTTCATTCGTCCGTTTAATGGTTAGTCGACTCACTCACAAAAATGACTTTCTCACTCTGAAATTGATTAGATATTTCTGTTTTTTTTAACTCAAAGAGATAAGGTCAAGTGAGTGTGGGGTCAAGTCGCTTGACAATTTAAACATATTGTGCGGCAATAATTTCGCAGCAGATATAACAAACAGATTCTGCAGCTGGACAGAATTTGAAAAGAAATTAATTATAAGAATCTCAGCATTTAATTAAAAAAAGGTTCTTTGAGACTGCAGATCTACAAAGCTCTTGCGGCTTTTCTCAATTAATCTACCAGCTGTTTTCCGCAAAGTGTGTGTGTGTGCTTGCCGTGTAGTTTCGTAGGACGCATATTGTGAAAACCTGTTTAACATGTTGTGTTTGATTAGTTAGTTTTTGCGGATTCATTTTTTTCGAAATTTAATTATTTGTAAGTAGTCTTGTTTGTAATAGCCGCCTTCAGCGTCTCGACGGCTATCATTTAGGCTCTCTCCTCTTTTTTTTAAATCCGGTCCGCCTTTTGATCACGTTTTTCGTTTTAAATAAGTCACGAGTTTCACGTTTGACTTCTGACTTACTTTACTCACTGTTTCAACTGAATGGATTTTAGATTCTTTTACTTATTGAATTATATAATGTAGTGAAAGTGAATAGGTCAGTGTCAAAAGAGCAAAATCAAAATTGGGATATACATATAAAACCAGGTCGTTAAGTCAGAATGCATTAAGTTATCAAAATTCATAAAAGCGATTGCTAGCTATCGTTCGTATTATACCTAATAGCCTTCAGTTTAGAGGCCCATATAAGTGTATTTTTAGAATCTAACTAAATATGCAAATTTACACTCCAAAAATAACTTTGACAATTTTTGTCAATTTATATCTTAATTTTTTTTTCTGTTTCAATCTCAATGTGCGTCAAACGGTTCAACGGCGGCTATTTTTCGGAAGCATTTGCCGACTCTGTTTATTTCTTTAATCAAAGATCATTTTTTCCATCTAGTTTTTACCGAGTCTGTTATCTAGAAACAGGAGCAACCTGAAAACAATAGCCGCCGTTAAATACCTGACATCTAAAGAATTTGTTCCAGCCAATTCAGAAATTCAATCAAATTATCACAACTTTTTGACAGTTCTGCAAAGCAATCAATTTTTCCCTGTTTAGTTTTTGTTTGTCCCAATTGGGTTCCTGGGAATCAATGGTTTTTTTTAACTTTTTCAACAATCTAGTGGGAAAGTGTTTTAGGTGCGAAATCTGAGTTGCCGCTTTGGAAACTTCAATACAATTCATTTTTTGTCATGTCATAAAGCCTTAAGCAAAGATGTCCTTTTAATAACGATTGTTACTTAGTACTTGAAAAGAAGTTCAAAGGATGTCTTCAAAATTGTACAAATTATTCAAACCCGATGGTAAGGGAATTTTGGGCGGCCTTTTTAACATACATCTTTTCTTCGAAAAGTAAATTGGAGATAAAAACAAATTATGATATCTATAATGTTTATTAGCCACTGTCCGCCTCTCAATGGCTAATTAACGCGCTCTCTTTTTATTTAGGCGCTCTCTTTTTTCTTATTTTATTTAGGTGCTCTGTCTCTTTTTAATTCGCTTTTCCTTTTGATCACGTTTTTCGTTTTACATAAGTCACGATTTTCACGTTTGACTTTGACTTATTTCACTTATTGTTTCAAATGACTGGGTTTTAACATCCTTCACGCATTCAATTACGCTATGTGGTGAATACTCTCACAGTCAAAAGAAAATCAAAAGAGACGAGATTAACTGGTAAAGCCCGGTCACTAAGTCATAATGCATTAAATTTTCTAAGTTCTATAACGCGATTGTTAGCTAGCGTTTGTATTTGACTTAATGGCTTTCAGTTTAGATGCTGAATTAAGTGTGTTTTTAGAATGTAATCAAATATGCGGAATTTACACTCCGAATAAGAACTCTTTGTCATTTAGAAAAATTCTGTCAATCTTTAGCTTAGTTTTTTCCTTTCTGTTTCAATCCCAATGTGCGTCAAGCGGGTCAATGGCGGCTATTTTCAGGTTTTTTGCCGGCGATTTGCCGGCTAGGTTTTTCTTTTTAATCAAGAATCAGTTTCTCCCGCTGGTTTTTACTGCGTGTATCTGGAAACAGGAGCAACATGATTTTAGATGCCGGGTATTTGAAATTTGTTCTAATTAGTCTTACCAGGTCTAGTGTATTTGGTCTGGTTAATATTTCGTGTTTTCCTCACATTACTGAACAGGATTTTGATCAATTAAGAAATCCAATCGAATTATCACAACCTTTGACAATTCTGCAGAGCAATCTATTTTTCCTTGTCTTGTTTTTGTTTCTATCCCAATTGGGTTCCTGGGAATCAATGGTTTTTTTTTTTAACTTTTTCAACAATCTAGTAGGAAAGTGTTTTAGATGCGAAATCTGAGTTGCCGATTTTGAAATTTCAGTACAATTCATTTTTGTTATGTCAAAAGCCTGAACCAATTTTGTCCGCTTTTACAAATTGTTTTATCGGGATTCTACGAATGTTGGAATTTAATTGAGAATAATGATTTTTACTATGCACTTCAAAAGTTCAAAAAATATCTTTAAAAATGTACAAATGATACAAATCCGATGGTAAGGAACTTTTAGGCGGCCTTTTTAACATGCCTCGTTTTTTTTCGAAAAGTAAATTGGAGATAAAGACAAATCGAAAATCTATAATGTGTATTAGCCGCCGTCAGCCTCTCAATGGCTATTATTCAGGCGCTCTTTTTTTAAAATTCCCCCTTTCCTTTTGATCACGTTTTTCGTTTTACATAAGTCACGATTTTCACGTTTGATTTCTGACTTACTTCACTCATTTTTTCAACTGAATGGATTTTAAAATCTTTCACGCATTCAATTACGCAATGTGGTGAATACTGTCAAAATCAAAAGTTCAAAATCAAAACCGATAAAGTCTGATCATTAAGTCTTTGAGAATTAGGTTATCAAAGTTCATTAGAGTGTTTGCTAGCTGAAATTGGTATTAAGCTTAATGGCTTTCAGTTTAGAACCTGAAATAAGTATTGTTTTAGATTCCAACTGAAACTGCACGCCAAATTAGATTTTTTTACACTGAAAAAAAAACGGAAAAAACTCGGTTAATTTGTCTCTTTTTTCCTGTTTCAGTCCCGATTTGCATCAAGCGCGTCAACGGCGACTTTTTTCCGGTAATCTGCTGGCTATGTTCTTATTTGCATTGATGACAATTAAAAAGAAACACGAGAAAGTTGAAGAGAAAAAGATGGCATACAATATTCGAATTTGGCTCTAACACGTCAAACCTTAACCAGTTGTGAGCTACCAATGTGAGATTTTCCATGAAATGTTTGGACTTACCATTAGAACAATGGTTTATTGGTTTTGCGTGCTTCTAGGTCCTCAAAAGTATTTCTAAATTTTTGAAGTTAATGGTAAGTCTTATATCAAAAGGTACTTCACAATTGATTGAGCAATCTTTGAGACATTTTTTTAAAATAAGGGCAGCCACAACAACTATTGTCAAGAAAGAACTCCAGTAAAGCTAAATTTTGTCAGAAGATTATTTATCAGAGGTAAAATAAATGAAAAGAGGGGGCTAGAGAAGCATTTCTAGCTTCTGGTGACCTTATTTTTGTGAGCAAATGATTCTTAGCAAGAAACGTCGATTCTAAAGTAATAAAAACAAACTTAGTTTTGAATTTAAAAAAGCTTTAAAACTAGCCCAAACTACTTATTTTCATTCACTGAAAGTGATTGAAAATTGGTGATGACGATATACCGCAACATAATGCTGAAGGAGAAATTCAGAAAAAATTCTCCCTGCCTAAAATTGACCAAAGACAGAAACTAACTGAAAGTTGTTGCAAGTTTTTTTTGTGAAAATTTTGGTTTATCTGAGTTTCTTCCTACGAATTTTCAAGTTGTGGATTTTTCACGCGGGCTTGTTCAAATATCTTGAGAATAAAGACAAAGAACTGTAGAAGCCTTTAGCAGCTCAAATTTTTATTCGAAGTCTAGAACACTAATTTCCATCAACAAGTATTTCTGTAGTGTTAGCAAAACAATGAAACCACTCTCTGTAAGCAAATTTCAGAGAGAAAAAACGGGTTTAAAAAGACAGTTCGATGGAAATGTTTCAAATATTGTTTTTCGCTGCTCTCGAACGAAGCTTGAGAAAAGTCGTTTTTCTTTAGAAGCCAAATGCCAAATTTGTGGTTGACCTATCGGACTTTTCGAGTGATTCGACGCCCTTAATGTAATTTTTCCATGATTGAATTTTTATTCTCATTCACAACTTTAGCCAGCTGAACTCCAGTGATTGCAATTTTTAATATTAAATTGAATAGCGCTCCGAAGTTATGTTTAATTTTCCCAGTTTAAATCGTTTTCCTGGAGATTGTTATGATAGCCCTGTCAGCTGTTCGATAGCTAATCATTCAACGTTAGTCGCTTACGTGTAAATCTAATTTTGTCAAGACTCAAGATTTCAGGGTAGATGCTCAATTCCAGGCGGACTATTTTCTCGGTGCTTAAATAGTTTGTCCTGTGTTATAGGAAAGGACTGAAAACGAGCGCACTCTTGGCAAAGTTCTGTTACGGTGAATATAACGAAATGGGCTGAAAGGACTGATAAACTTGGGTAAACTGCCGAAAATGCCCAAAATGCGTAGAAAATGGCTAATATTTCGTTTTTTTTTTCGAAAAAAAAGAAATTTTAAAAATTCTTTTTGTAATGCAATTCTAGACGCGGAGAGTTTTAAAAAGACACCACGCAATTTGTTTTAGGATGCCCATAAAAAAGTCGAAGTCTGCGAACAAAAAAGTGTGGGGCTAGCAGATAGTTTTCACATTTCGTTAGAACAATTAACTCCCACCCTTTGAGAGCAGTTCGACCGACCTCAGTCGGTTATGTTTGTGAGTTACGTTAGCATTATATGCTGCTGAAGTAGGATCTGGTGCTTTTGGAAAATCAATCTGCGCTTCGACAATCTTGAAAGTTTTGTTTTCTGGTACTCTAGGGTCTCTAGCAACAGCAGTGATTGACCCGAACGTGTATCTGTGTGGAGCCTCAGCCGGAGTATATGCCCTTCTAGCCGCCTACCTAGCTAACATAGTCATGGTAAAATCACACTCTACTTGATTTAGGTTGAGCTTACGGGACTCAGCTTGAAGTCAACGAGAACTTCAGGCGTTGATAGAGGACGGGAAGTAAAACTTTGTGAATCGAGATTAAAGCCGAAATTTCGAAGTGACTTCAGTAGTCCTTGCTTGAAACCCTACGTAAACTTACTTGAAATATGCAAGTTTTATTTTCTGACACTGTATGTGGGATAACATAGTATTCTAGAATCTGGCATTTCAGAGATATGGCATTTTGAAACTTGCACATGAGTGTTACAGGTAAAGGTCCAAATGCTATATCATCGGTGGTACGAAATCAACATTTCTTCGATGTTTTAGAACTGGAGTGAGATGCAATGGCTGTTCCGACTTATTCGGTTGATACTCTTATTTGCATACGGTTAGTGAAATTATTGATGAAACGAAAGTTCAAATGTCATGATTTTGAAAATTGCATGAAAGATAAATTTGCATGATAAATTTTTTTAAGGATTTTTTATGTGCTTCAAGAAGCAAAAACTCTTAGCAAGGTTTTTTTAGATTCATCGAGACTTGTTATGAAAACTGGCGCACTAAGATTTTGCTTTGTTCGCACGAACGGTTTTTTCGCAGACTTTTAATCGCTCTCTACCAAAGTTTGGAGCAATTATTGTGGTCATGATACAATTATTATGGTCCCTGAAGCTCTTATTGCCTCACCTCCCTGCTAACATTCCTTTACACCGCAGCAGGGCACTTCAAAGAGAACGTAATAGAGCACTTCCTATCGTTTGGGAGCAATCCGGTCGACATTAGGCCTTGCATTTTGGAAATCTAAAAATAAATAATTTGAGCTTGAATTTGTAATTGACCTTAAAAAAGAGGGCAATGAAACCATCCACTGGTGGGTTTATATTGTATCGATAAGTAATTTTTAAATCAAGTTTGTTTCATTCTTTTCTAAAATGCTCTTTCGCTTGCGTAACAGATTTTTGACCGAAATATAATTGGGATAAATTGATAAAGCCACCTGTAATTGAATGAGGCGCGATGAATTTGTTCTTGGACTTTCAATTTTCTAAATGCGCAGCACATCGAAGTTTATTGCTGGGCTATTTCCACTATCTTCCGGCTATATTAACAGTATACTTGAATTGATTTCTTTCAGCTGCAATTGATATTGGCACAGCTCTCTACAGGCGATACGGCGAAGAGGAATCGAGTGCGACAGCCTATATGGCACACATATTCGGAGCGGTGGCTGGGTTCCTGGTGGGAATCGTGATTCTGAGGAACATCAAGAAGAAGCTACACGAACAAGTCCTGTTCTGGATCGCATTGTGTGTCTACATTATCATGGATGTGCTTCTGCTGTGTATATACATTGCAATGGAGTTAGGAGATGAATAAATAAGAATCACTTATTGTAGAATGATTGAAACCTTTTCTCGGAATTATATCTAGCCATTAAAAGTTAATTTTAATTGTGCTGAAAAACTTAAAAACCCGTAAGCTCAGATGCTTTACTCAGTAACGAGTAAATCATGTCAATCAGCTTTTGAATATAAAATTAAACAGAATACAAATTACAATCTGCAATTAAAAGTTTTGAAATTCGTAATGGTTAGAGCTAGCTTTTAACCTGAGTGCAACCAGAGTGGCTTAAATAAAGTTGCCCCTAGCCATCTCGTGATTTCAGAAAATGTTTGCATCCCTATTCTGCATCTGAGTTTATATATTTGAGGTAGAAGTTGGGAGCTTGAAGAAAAAGCAAGGGTCTAATGGGGTCTGCTAAAAACTCTTTTCTTTTCACACTTATTCTCAATCGGTCATTGTGAAATATTCACTGCGTCTCAATTGGATCTATCAATTTCGAACAAAAATTATTCAATGCTTTAATCAAGTTCATCTAATATGGAAATATAGTCAGTTCCATAAAGCTGTAGCACAAGCGATCGTTTCAGACTGTGATCGTTTCGTGTGTCTGGAGAGCTGTTCAAATGTAAAAATTCAAACCTCAAAATGAGAAGCAATTGTGCATTTCGACGCTCATTTGCACGTTTGAACATTTTAAAGGTTTTTTTTCTTTCGCTTGCTCGTCAACTTTTTGGGACCTGCTATAAATAATGATTAAGTGCCGTGCTGTATGTACACGTTTTGAAGTAGTTTTAATCTTGAAATTGTTGCCTTACTCGGAGCTTTTACCATATGAATACAAAACCCTTTTAATGCAAATAAATTTATCTTAACATTTCTAATTTTAATTTCATTTCTCATGTGTGGTCTGTTTCAATGGTAACAGTGTTGTCATTAGTGTGTCAAGTTGACGCGTTTAAAGTTCTGCGAGCAATAATTGGATGCTATCACGCGCTTTTTGAAACCATCGAAGTCAGCAATTGGACAGTTTCCTATTATGATTTGAATGGTCGTGATGAAAGGTCTGCCTATCGCTTATTCAAAAATTGTGACCCCTGAAAATGAAATTTTGTTTTTTAAGCCAATTTGAACTCACTATAATGCGGGTTTTTGCGCTGGTAATGATTCGTATAATCTATTAACAGTCTAGGAGTAATGAAATTCTTATTTGCCATTATGAAGGTGTTAAAATGGCAACTATAGATCGTTGTTCTACCGAGGAAAAGAAAAAATGAAAGTGGCTTGAATAAATATCAATACATTTTCACAGCTATGACCAATACTATGGCTGTACGTCGTTTCGATGTTCTGCCATTTAGGACAACATTGATTTTGTGATAACACTGCTGTTAATTTTCGAATCTTCATTTAGTTGCTGAATAATGTCTTTATGGATCTGTTGTGTTGTCTTCCTATCGTTTTTCCAGTCCTGAAGTCTCGTCTCTCTTCTGTCATCTCATGTAATTTGACTCACCATTTCTTCTCATAATTATGCGCTCATGTGTTCTTGGCATGTTCTATTGGTCATGTTTTAACCGCAAAGTCTTCTTTCTCTCTCTATTTTAACAGATCTTGATATTTTTGCAAGTATTAATGATTTATTGGTATATGTTGGATGTGCTTCATTTTAGCTATGAAGATTGTTATCTAGTTTTTAGCCAAATTGGTTACTAGAATTTTTGATCATCTAGATTTCAACACTTTGAATGTCCATACCAAATGTGCCCACGGTGTAGAAAGAATTATGATTATATTATACTTACACACGGACTGCTTGGACATCCCTGATTGTGCTGATAAATCGATTTCGAGAACCTAATTATCCCTAAATTTTCTGAAATATCTGGTGTTCTTTCCCGATATACACCACAAGCCAAGAAAATAGACCTATGCTATAATTAAGGCAATAATTTGCACTTAAGGTTTCTGCACTCTTCAATGTGAACGGGAAAGTAGTGAAATGAGGGTGTGGTCGTAATGTTAATATTTTTGGGGAGGAGGTGGTCCTTATATATAGGTGAAATGAAGCAACATCCTTTCTAAATTTTCCGATATCCCACCATTTCTGCCTTATTAACACTGGAACTGAACAGAGTGACTTAAAATGTGTCTCAGGGGAGAATTCTCTGGGCTGCTATTGCTGTTTGAAATTATATCCTATTTTGTGTGAAACAATCATTTGCTTGTAAAGAACATTAAAGTCTTTTGATCAAAAGCTTATATCGTGACCAGTACTGTTTGGTCCTGTCATTGAGCACAACGGCTATAGAAAATTAAAGACATATTCTCTATTCTATTAAAAAGTATTTTGGAATTTGATTGAATTGTTGCTATAATTTCGTATTTTTATACTCAATTTAATTGTGGCTGCTTCTGTTTTTCTTGCCACAGGAAATGAGATATGAGAAAAACTTTTTGCAGATATCAGTATAACCAGTATGGACTGAATTGAAAGTAACTTTTTGAAATCTGTCCATATGAAGCTCCAAATTGTTTCATAACTCGGCTTTCATGAAGTCCTGCAGGAGTTTGTGCTGCTTTATTATCTGGGTGACATGTCAGGTAACCAAATTTGTCGATAGCCGAAAAATTTTAAGGGGGCCAGATAGCCGAAGCATCTATAGCGAATTGATGAAATTGGCTTGAATTAATATAACTAAGCCAGTTTCATTATTAATAGCCACAAAGCGATAGCTGAGGCTATTATTGGCCTTTTCTTGGTTTTTTACAATTCAAAGAGTTGAATTGAAGTGGTGTGCTCTTTTTCTTACGACTCGAATGGGTGTATTGGGATTCTACAGGATTTTTATTAGCTGAAGCAAGTTTGTTCTTGTCTTGTTTTTTTTATTGTGTTTTCGAACATTCACTAATGTGTTAGAACATTCACTTCAGTTTTTGAATAATGGGCTTTAACAGTTGCTTAGTTACTATTACTGATTATGTACTGCGGGTACTGTTAATGGTCGTTTTGAGTCGAAAGGTCGAATGGTCGAAAGGTCGTTTTGAGAACTAGCGCAATCAACTACAAAGAGAGAACTAGCACAATCAACTAGCACAATCAACTACTGTTAATTGTCGAAAGGTCGTTTTGAGAACTAGCACAATCAACTACAAAGGGAGCTAGTACTACTTCGACTTCCATTGAAAGTAGTCTGGAATTAAAATTTTGCCGTTTTTGCTAACTTTACTCTATGATTATGAAAAACGTATCATTTAATTTTGATCTTTTAACTAACAAATTATCTAGATCTATAACATTCGAAACAATTGAGTGTTCTTAATGGACGAACAGCAATAGCAAGACTTGTTTTGGTTGAATCCTGGACTGTTACAATCCAAAAATAATTTGGATTAAAATCAGTCGGTCTTATTTAAAAAAATGGGGATCTTATAATAAAGAACAGACCATTTCAAATCAAAACTGTTGATAGGTCCAATTGACTTCCTAAGCATTTCCAAACTTATATATAATAAAGTTATTTTACTGGAAAGATTATGGTCATTTTGATTTGCAAAAATGTACGTTTTTTAAATAAACAATGGCTTTTTGAACTTTGCCACTACGTATCTCTTTTTTTTTTGGTCAACTTGAACCTTTGTGCCAGAAACGAAAGAGTGCTACGTCTTTCTGTTCGTTCTACTGAATTCAAAATTAATCTTTTTTTGCAGTTTTACGCGTTAAGTCGTGGTTTTCTGGCTTTTATAATACTAAATTTCACAGTTTTCGCGTTTGGTCCACGGTTTTCTCGTTTTGTCACATTATTGACAGTCCGCATATTCATTTTTGGCATTCAAAATAAGGGACATTTGTACAATTAAAAGTCTTTAAAGGCATCGATTATGGTTTTAACGGCTACGACACCCGTTCTCGAAGTATTTAATTGAATTTTTTACAATTGTCTTTAACTGTCGTTTTTACTTTGTCTTCTCAATTGTATGATTTTACCTGGATAATGACAGGTCTCACTGTTTTCTTATGGAAGAATAAATGAGCCTATATTCTGATTTGAGTAGGTGACTGATGGCTTTCATGAATTTGAAAACAATTCTTTTCAAAATTAAAAAGAAAACACTTTTTAACTTCGCATTTTCGTTCTTTTTTTTCTATTTGTTACCTAGTCTCGTTAATTACAGGTATCATATGACCTTACTGTCGTCGAGGAAAGGTGCTAGTGTACAGAATCTAATGTTTTTAACAAATTCCTTATGAATTTCCTGGCTTCGACGCGGTTTTTTGCAAAATTGAAGTACAAGTTTTTTTAAGTTTCATTTTCTGACGTTTTTTGACCTTAATAATAATTTTTTTTAAAATGGAGATAAAGCTTTGGATGTAATTTATTTTTTTTGTTAATGGTGTTTGATTTTGTTGTTCATCGTGACTTGCTTTCTTAATAATGGCTGATCATTCTAATTCGGCATTTTTACACCACTGAGTTATTTGCGTTGGAGGCGATCTTTTTGTTCATACGCATTTTTTTTTTGAATAATACTTGAATTTATGGGGATTTTCTATCTGTTTCTCATTTGGTAGTCGTTTATCCAATAAATGTGGATGAGCGGGGTGGGAACTGTATGTGCGAATGTACATTACTGAGCCTCCTTGTATGTAGATATATAATTGAATTCATTTTATGTGTCAAATTCTGCTGCATAAATTTTAAAAAAAAGTGTCTCAGTAACGCACTAAATATTCTCGTCTATTCTTTGAGCTGGCAGAATTGCCTTGGATACATATTCTATTGAGCCTGCTTGGAAGCAAGGCGATTCGATAATTTGCGTTTGCGTCGATAATGTTCCGTCCATTCTCATCCACATTTTATGCTTAAATATCTACCAAATTAAGCAGAGATGGGAAAATGTCAAAATTTAAAAGATAATTATGCTTTGTAATTTAAAACTTGTTGTACTATAAAATTGGGACAAACCAATATACCAGTGAGTACCAGTAGTTTGAGCAGAAATTTTGTATGAAAACCAAAATTGAGCTGAGTAGTTTGAAAAATTTGTAAAAACAATTCAACAGCAAAATAATTTTTCGAATAGAGAAAAAACAACGATATGATCAAGTTAGCACCCAATTTTGTCAGACATAATAAGTTGGCATCATGTAGTGGCATCAGAGTTACAAAACACTTAGCCTCTTAAAAAAACGTTATTGAAGATCAGTAACCACTTCACAGAATTCAGTAATTGAAAACTGCAATTTTCGTTTCTGAGTTGCAAATGAGATTTTCAATGCAACTTTATCCTGTTTTCAAACCAAACATCCATCAAAGTGTAAGGTCCTTCAGGAAGCAAAGTTTTATGATTATCCAGTTTGGTTAACCCCAACTTTATTTAGCATATGGCCGCAGCTTTTGATTGTGATCAAACGTGAGACGAAAGAACGCGAGCAGAATTTTGGTCAGATTGAACTCCCATTTTCTTTGAAGTATAATTTTTATTTTATCCAAACAAATCATATGTTGATCAAACCTACACTGTTTACCACCGGAACATTAATTTCGCCAAAAAAGCGAGAAGGAATCAATGTTAAAAAGAACACGTAACATCTTATTGAAACACGTAACAAATGATCAGTAAACACATCATAGCAATCGTTAATTGAAAACTGCAACAATCACTGACAGAAAAACGATGAAAGAGACAAAATTCAAAAGTTAAATAATATTAGTCAAAATAATTTCTTAAAAACAAACTTTACCTCAACACACTGTAGATTGTTGAATATCCGAATATTTGTTTGAAATATGTCTTGTTTGAAATATTTATCATGACTGGAAATGCAGTTCGAAAGAATGTTAGTTTTGAAACTACCCTTTCGTTTGCTCCCTTTACTCTGCAACGAACAGCCTCGCTATTTGGTTTCGCGGTTATTAGCAACACGAAATTGCCGCTATTTTTTACATAATTTGGCCAAAGTATCTAAGAATTGGTTCCAAATTCAAGCTAAAATTTAACAAATTACGATCGCTCACAAAAAGTTGGATAATTAAACCTGGATGATTACTCGAAAAATATGAATAAGTGGGAGGTGAACAATAATATGTTACAATCCAATTTCATTCAAATTTTCTCCAAAATATATGGTTAATTTGTATCTTGTATAACTCAGATCAAAACTTCATAGTCTGTATTGTGAAAATTGCAGTCACTAATCACTGTGTACACCAGGGATCATTTTTGGACCATTTTACGTAATCACAGAAGTTTCGATAAAATAACGGGTTTTCTCTTTTCGCTATATGGTTAGTTTTGTCCGCAGCGAGAAAGAACGCATTTATCTCTCAAATTGCTCAAACATTTTTGGTGCGTTGAGAAATATGCAAAATTTATAAACAATTCAAATTGAAATAGATTTTACGTCTCACGAAATAGTTGCTTAATTGTTCCGACCCTCTTGAGGGGGGAGGAACTATATACTCAAATGGGTTTTTATTATTTTGTTCAGACAATTTTGGCCGATCGATATATTCACCGTAGACAGTTGAGACTGGTATCATTGGAAAGCTTGACCAGCGTAGAATATGGAATTAAAAAGATTTTTTTTGATTTTCGTTTTTTGCAGGGAGTTATCGAGGTTTATACTTTTGCGAAAATAGAGTGAATTCCGTTGATTTTATTCACATTTTCCGGAATTTTCGACAATTTTCTACTACAATTTCGCCAATTTTGCTAAAATTTGTAAATTTTTTTAAAAGGTTCATTGATTTTATTGCAAAAGACAAAAAATTATTCTAGGCTATTTCTATTTTTTGTAAAAAAATTCTTGCTAAATGTTTCAAAATTCAGAGTTCTTCATCAAAAACAGCACGAAATAAGTTTCTTTAGTCCACTTTGATTAAATTTGCAGGAAGTTCACACCCAAATACCACCAACGCATTCTTTGTAGGCTCAAAAAGCTCAAAACGGAGCCATTTCTATTTCAACTTCAATTGGGAGTGCTCCGTAATTAAAACTTTGCCGTTTTTTGCTAACTTTACTCGTTGATTATCGAAAACGAGGCATTCAGTTTTTGATTTTTAAACTAACAAAATATCTATAACTATAACACTCGAAAAATTAAGTGTTCTTAATTGACGAACAGCATTAGCAGGGCCAGTTTTGGACCAATCGTGAACTGTTACAATCCAAAAATAATTCGGATTGTAATCAGTCGGTCTTTTTATGAAAAAGTTCGATCTTTATATTATTTAAATTTTAAAAAATTCAAATCAAACCTCACTATTCTTAGGTCCATTTGACTTCCTAATTAGCTCCAAATTTGTTTGACTAGTTTATTACTTGACAGCTTATGGTCGTTTTGACTTTTAAAAAAATTTGGTTTTTGAATAAATTAAGGCTTATTGAACTTTGCCTCCATTTGTCATTTAATTTGGTCAATTTATAGATTAGTGTCAGCAATCAAAGAATGCTTCCGCTTTCTACTGAATTTAAATTCAATCATTATTGCGGTTTTACGCCTTAAGTTATGGTTTTCTTGCTTTGATACTACTAGATTTAAAATTTTATTTTATTATGTGTTTGCCAATTTTTCACATTTTCTAAATTTGTCACATTATCACGCTATTGACAGTTCATACATCACATTATAGGCGTTCCAAATAGAACTTAATTGGTAGTATTATGATCCTTGAAGATGTAGATAATGGTTTTAACGGCTTCGACACTACGAATTTTTTATATTTTTACTTTGTCTTTTTGTCGTACAATAATACGGTTATGGTTATTTTCTGTTACAATAACACGTTTCATTTGTACTCGTGGAAGAATAGATGAGCAGATATTTGTATATTAGTAGATAACTGATGACTTTCATGACTCTGAAAACAATTGTTTTCCAAAAAAAAAACGTTTTAACTTCACAATTTTCGTTTTTTTCTGTTTGTTAACTAGTCTCGTTATTTACAGGCCAAATAAGACATTTCTGTTGTCAAGAGAAGGAGTCAAAAGGGATTGGTGTCACAAAATCTAAGGTTTTTAAAAATTTGTTATGACTTTACTGGCTTCGACACGGGTATCCACAAAAAAAAGTAAATTAATTTTTGATCTAAGTCGTTTTAGACGTTCTTTTTGTAGACGTAAGACATATTCTAGATAATTTCAGGTCTCAAGGGTTTCCCTTGGAAGACTAAATGAAAATAATTTCATTTTGTATTTAATGGCTTTGATCTCTTTGGAAACAATTTTTTTTTTCGAAAAAAATAGTATCACTTGATTTTGCCTTTTTCTTTTTTCTACTTGTTACCTAGTTTCATTAATTACAGGTCACATAATATTTTATCGGTGTTCGCCGAGGCTGCAATCAAACATATTTTGGGGGCCAAAGTATGGCTTTACGGCTTCGAAAGCGTTTTCTGGCAAGTTTTAACTGATTTTTTGTTTGTTCTATATTTGTTGTTATTTTGTAACCGCATTAAGAATTGAATACCGACAGTTTTCAATTCCCGTATATAGAAGCATTGGAAATTGTAAAGCTTTGGGACCTTTTACTTGATTTCAAATTGTTTTCATTACTTTGAAAATTATTGTTTTTTTAAAGAAAATGGTCTAATTTTTCAACTTGTTTTCAACTGTTTTAACAGCCTTTGTTCTTTATTGTCTAATTGTTACCAAGCCATGTTATTGACTGGTCCCATATCTTTTACAAGTTATTTTGGTTTGGTTTCAGCTTCATCTGACACTATTTTGACATTGATATTAAGTTTTGTTTTTAAAACGGACATAAAGTTTTGGATGTAATTAATGTTTGTTGTTGTTGTTGTTGTTGTTGTTGTTGTTTAATTTTGCTATTCGTCTTGACCCGGTTTCTTATTATTGGCATATCTCATCAATCTAATGCATCATTTTTTTTTACTCCACAGAGGTATTTGCTTTGGAGGCTATCTTTTGGTTCATATACAAATCTTTTTTTAAAATATTAATTGAATTTTTTGGTTTTTTTTTATCTGTTCCTCATTTGGTAGAGAATTATGCCAAAATTGTGGATGAGCGGGGTCGGAACCTTATGTGCGATCGCACAATACCGAGCCTGCTTGTTTCTATTTTTATTTTCAAATAAGGGATATGCTACGACACGACCTGAAGCGTTCTGTTGAAATCTATAAAATAAAATTTTTAATGGACCTGGTTTTTGATGCTATTGAAGATACTTTACAACGTTTTAGTCCTTACCCGTTCATCCAACCCGTTCAAACTCGAGTTCTTTCCAAAATCTTGATTATTTTTTGAATCCTATTTTTTAGTGGTTGATTTTTAAAAATTAGAGGTTTCAATTTGCCAAATGTTTCTTTTTCGTAGGAGGAACGATCGAACTAGAGGTCTTTCTTGATATAGACAAAAATACTGCCAGGTCAACTTCGTAAACGCATGATTACGAAGTTTCGTTGTGACCTAGTTTAAAACGTGTAAGAGGACGTCCATTGATATGTCCACTAAGCTTAAGGATCGATGCATTCAAACACTGCTTTTTCAGAAAAACAGTGAATTCAGTTACATCTAGTTCTTTAATCATTATTATCGATATATAATATCTCAAACTTATCCTTCTTTACCGTGTTGTAAATGGTCTCATTCTATTGACGAAGTTGTTGAAATGCCTCGATTGGAAGGGCTGGAACTTTTTTTACGAGAGCATAGATGTGCGAGCCTTCTCCATGGCTTCTACGACTTGTAATGTTGCTGATCAGCAAAAAATATTCATCAACAAATCGCCAAAAGGATATGGAAAGTATTCGATGATGAGTTCAACGCAAAGTTCTTGGCGCACGAACGCGTTGGACATGGTTGGATTGCTATGATGCTGTTTCAATGATCACTTTTTGCCTGTGCTGGCCGTGATTTGTGCGTTCGCGAATACCGCGGGTCCTGATTCGGTACTTGATATGAAATGGAATTCAATAATAATTGACATAGAACATCTTTGAACCAATATTTTCAGAGTGAATTGAACAGAAAGCATCTCAAGGGTTTGCTATTCGATCTATTTCAGCTTTTGTGCTGCTGCCACTTAACTACTAAACATGGCTATGTCAGTGCCTTTACCACCCGGCTTCGCCTCAATGCTCAAGGACGGTGCCAAGGTTAGTATCTGTAAATACTATGATTAGCATGATTTCTGCTCAGTTTGAGGCTCTTATGAGTAAATCTCGTTTAATTTTACCTTCTTTGAAGTATAGGTTCTCCAAATAGCGATGTTGAAAATTGCAGCAGACACAATTGGTCTTATCAGGAGGGATATTCGTTTTCTTAAGACTAGTGTATTCGTTGCACTATATTTTTCTTAGTATTTTTTGTTGCTTTTTGATGTGGGTAATCTACATTCTCATAAGTTTTTGCTGTTTTCATAAGATTGGAATTCTAAATCTGTTTTGATTTTAGTGGCCACTGGTTATGTAAAACTTTTAAACTAAATATGGAACTGTCCATTCAATTTACAGAATTGATAAGAGCTTTATATAAGTGAAAGCGAGCTCAATTGCCTTACAAGTGAGGAAAAAGATCGAAAAATTTTTAAAATTCAAATATTATTCAAAAAATAATGTGTATGAGAAAAAAAATCGCTTCACCACTCACAAAATACTTAATAACGAAGTCAAAGCAGCGCCAAATAGAATTAAACTAAACAAATTAAATTGTATATCAATAGAAAAACATGGGACTATTCCTTAATGGGACTCCGTGGCCATTAGACAAAAAAGATCAAAAACGGCGAAGTTAAAATTTTTTTTCAAAACAACTAATTTCCAATAATGAAAATCGTTTGATGTCAGTTGAGACCTTTATATGGCTTTATTGTCATTCATACCTCCATATGAAGACATTGAGATCTGTAGTTATCCAGAACATGTCGTACGTCTACAAAAACAAACGACGAATACAGAGGGAAACGAAAGTTCAAATATATTTTGCTGGAAAACTTTGTCGAAGCAGTAAAACCATAATGTTTTACCTGAAAAACAAGATATGATCAATTGTGTTTTCTTTGAACACTAATAATGTGATATACTGAGACATCTGAATAATGAGACTAGGTATGCAAGTAGACAAAAAGAACAAAATGGCGAAGTTAAAAATTAAATTTGTTTTTTCAAAAATATTTAATTCGTAGAAACACTGATATGCGAACTGTTATTAATGAGACTTTGTAACAAGCCGAAAACAATTAACAGAAATGGTAAAAATCAGCAGATCTGTATTAAAAAACATATGGTTTCAGTCTTGAAAAACTTTTTCATCTGAAATATTTAAATAGGTTCCTTCGTTCATCCTTGGGAAGAGGCCGCTAAGACTTGCAAAAATTAATTAGTGCGTAAAACTTGTTAATTAGTGCCTAAAACCGCGTAAAATCATTTTAAAATTTTAATCCATAAGAAAGACGATGCCACCTGCTTTGCTGAATTTAAGTTCCAAGTTGATCAAAAAAGATGGGAAATTAAAAATCTCAATAACTCATTGTTTATTTTGAAAACAATTGTTTTTAGAAGTGAAAACGAACATAAGCTTTCGATTTAAAGCCTAGAAAGGTTTCGTTGAAACTCCTGAGGAAGCCAAATAGATCTGTCATCAAAAAATCCTTGTATAGATTTGTTCTGTTATGTAGTTAACATCAAAGATTGCAAAAATGAAAAAAAAATTAAAAAGACAGCAACTGATTACAATACGAATTTTTTCTGGACCATAAAAACGAACGTTGTTAGCAAAGATTATAACAAAACTAGGCTTGCTAGTGCTGACCGTCCATTAGAAACACTTAATTTTTCTTATATTTTGGATATGAATCATTTGACAAACGAAAAGTCAATATATCAAAAATAATGGATGAATTTTAGATAATTATCGAGTTAAATTAGCAAAAATGGCAAAATTTTAATTCAAGATCACCCAAGAGACACAGAAATAAAACTAGCCCTCTCTGGAGTTAATGAAGATTTGGTTAGCAGATCTTAGGTGTGTTAATCGGCAAATTTTAACAAAGTGGACTAAAGAAGCACTATCGTTGACAATTTTAACATCTTTCTGGCCAAAAACTGCTGAAAACTAGGGAAGATGTGAACAAAAACAACGAAAATCAGTTCACAAATGTTCACAAAACTTCAAGCCTCGATCACTCCGTGGATAAACCGGAATTCAAAAAATCTTATTTTAATATATTTTTCGCTGGACGGGCTTTCTAATGATACCGTTTTCAACCCCTCTACAATGAATACATCGATTGACCGAAATTGACTGCACAATAAACCCATTTGAGTATTTAATTGCTCCCCCACTAAAGTGAGTCGGAGCAAGTAAACGGCGATTACTCAAATAACCGTTAAAAATTCCGGTTGAATCTCAAATGATGGTTTGATCTCTTTGTTATACGTTTTATGTGTGCGTACGTTTTGCTTCTTATTTGAATTTTTTTGGTTTTGTATATTTTACTCTTTGTGTATTGTTGTATACTTTTTTGGTTTGGTATACTGTTGTTGTTTACCCTTTACAAACAATAGGAGTCACTAAAAGATGAGAGCTGAGTAGTTGAAAAAAGTTCTGTCAATTTAAAATATCATTGTTCCAACCCCTCTTGAGGGAGGAGGAACTATATACTCTAATGGGTTTTTTTTGTTCAGTCAGTTTTGACCGATAGATATATTCATTGTAGAGAGTTGTGAATGGTATCATCAAAAAGCGCGTCCAGCGTAAAATGGAATTAAAAAGATTCTTCTGAGAAAGATTACTTCTGTAAAATAAATTTATTAAATTTTATGGAAATACTAGCTGTTATAAAAAAAATGTTACAACGTTTTAGTCCTTACCCGTTCATCCAATCCGTTCAAACTCGAGTTCTTTCCAAAATCTTGATTATATTTTGAATCCTATTTTTTAGTGGTTGATTTGTTTTAAAAATTAGAGGTTTCAATTGGCCAAATGTTTCTTTTTCGTAGGAGGAACGATCGAACTAGAGGTCTTTCTTGATATAGACAAAAATACTGCCAGGTCAACTTCGTAAACGCATGATTACGAAGTTTCGTTGTGACCTAGTTTAAAACGTATAAGAGGACGTCCATTGATATGTCCACTAAGCTTAAGGATCGATGCATTCAAACACTGCTTTTTCAGAAAAACAGTGAATTCAGTTACATCTAGTTCTTTAATCATTATTATCGATATATAATATCTCAAACTTATCCTTCTTTACCGTGTTGTAAATGGTCTCATTCTATTGACGAAGTTGTTGAAATGCCTCGATTGGAAGGGCTGGAACTTTTTTTACGAGAGCATAGATGTGCGAGCCTTCTCCATGGCTTCTACGACTTGTAATGTTGCTGATCAGCAAAAAATATTCATCAACAAATCGCCAAAAGGATATGGAAAGTATTCGATGATGAGCTCAACGCAAAGTTCTTGGCGCACGAACGCGTTGGACATTGTTGGATTGCTATGATGCTGTTTCAATGATCACTTTTTGCCTGTGCTGGCCGTGATTTGTGCGTTCGCGAATACCGCGGGTCCTGATTCGGTACTTGATATGAAATGGAATTCAATAATAATTGACATAGAACATCTTTGAACCAATATTTTCAGAGTGAATTGAACAGAAAGCATCTCAAGGGTTTGCTATTCGATCTATTTCAGATTTTGTGCTGCTGCCACTGAACTACTAAACATGGCTATGTCAGTGCCTTTACCACCCGGCTTCGCCTCAATGCTCAAAGACGGTGCCAAGGTTAGTATCTGTAAATACTATGATTAGCATGATTGCTGCTCAGTTTGAGGCTCTTATGAGTAAATCTGGTTTAATTTTACCTTCTTTGAAGTATAGGTTCTCCAACTAGCGATGTTGAAAATTGCAGCAGACACAATGGGTCTTATCAGGAGGGATATTTGTTTTCTTAAGACTAGTGTATTCGTTGCACTATAATTTTCTTAGTATTTTTTATTGCTTTTTGATGTGGGTAATCTACATTCTCATAAGTTTTCTAAAGTGAGTCGGAGCAAATAAACGGCGATTACTCAAATAACCGTGAAAAATTCCGGTTGAATCTCAAATGATGGTTTGATCTCTTTGTTATACGTTTTATGTGTGCGTACGTTTTGCTTATTATTTGATTTTTTTTCGTTTTGTATATTTTACTCTTTGTGTATTGTTATATACTTTTTTGGTTTGGTATACTGTTGTTGTTTACCCTTTACAAACAATAGGAGTCACTAAAAGATAAGAGCTGAGTAGTTGAAAAAAGTTCTGTCAATTTAAAATATCATTGTTCCAACCCCTCTTGAGGGAGGAGGAACTATATACTCTAATGGTTTTTTTTTGTTCAGTCAGTTTTGACCGATAGATATATTCATTGTAGAGAGTTGTGAATGGTATCATCAAAAAGCGCGTCCAGCGTAAAATGGAATTAAAAAGTTTCTTCTGTGAAAGATTACTTCTGTAAAATAAATTTATTAAGTTTTATGGAAATACTAGCTGTTATAAAAAAAATGTCTCAAAAAGAACTTTGATTCTTTCGTGTTATATAATCAGACAGATATTTTCATCAGCATTTTGTTAATTTTACCGAATTTCCTTTTAGTCTGTTTCTACTCAATAATTGTTCCGACCCCTCTTGAAGGGGGAGGAACTATACACTCAACTGGTTTTTTTTGTTCAGACAATTTTGACCGATCGATATATTAATCGAGAGAGTTGTGAGTGGTATCATTGATCACCCGTCTAGCGTAGAATATGGAATCAAAAAGATTTTTTTGAATTTTGTTTTGTAGAGCGAGTTATCGTGGTTCAATTTTTGTGTATATTAGACCGATTTGCGTTTTTTTATTCAATTTTTCCGGAATTTTTTTTTAGAAGTTCGTCAATTTTGCTAACGTACGCAAAAATTGTTAGCAATAGTACTGTTGATTTTATGTTTATAGACAAAAAAGTATTGTTGACTATTTTGATTTAATTTTTTGGCTAAAATTTTGGCAAAATTTAAATTCAGCCTTTTCCAGCAAAAATTGACCGAAATAAGCTTCTTTGGCCTACTTTGATTAAATTTGCCGGAAGTACTCAATCAATAGCAACTAACAACCACAAAGGAAGCTAGTCCTACTTTCATTTCCTTTGATAGTAGTCTCGAATTAAGATTCCGCCGTTTTTTGCTAACTTTACTCCATGATTATCAAAAACGCAGCATTTATTTTTGATCTTTTTTTAATTAATAAAATATCTGGATCTATAACATTTGAAACAATTGAGCGTTCGTAATGGACGAATAGCAAGGATTTTTTGGTGCAATATTGGACTGTTACAATCCATAAACATTTCGGATTGTAATCAGTCTGTCTTTTTAAAAAACAAAAATTCGGTCTTTTTCATGTTAATTTAAGAACAGAACAACTCAAATCAAAGCTCACTATTGATAAGTCCAACTGGCTTCCTAAGTTTTTCCAAAATAGCGTATCTAGTTTCTTTTTTGCTCGAAAGATTATGGTAGTTTTGACTTAAAAATGTTTTTTTAGTAATTGCTTATTGAACTTTGCAACCATTTTTTTTTAAGTTGGCCAACTTGTAGCTTAGTGTTGGTAAAGACAAAAAGCTTCTTCTTCTTCTTTTTATTGAATTGAATTTTTTTGTAGTTTTACGCGTTAAGATATGGCTTTCTGGCTCTGATACTAGTAGATTTAATTTTTTTAATTTTAGGCATTTGCCCATTTTTTACGTTTTTCTCGTTTTGTCTCGAAAAATTTCTTTGAATTGCTTACATTTGTCTTTGTCATTTTTACTTTGTATTTTTAGTCGTAAGATTTGTCCTGTATAATGGCAGCTCTCATTGGTTTTTTGTCGAAGGAGGCGCAAGATCTAATGTTTTTTGAAAGAATTGGTCATGAGTTTACCGGCTTCGACACGGTTTTTTTTGCAAAAATTGTAAACTAATTTTTGATATTTTGTCTAGTTGACGTTCTTTTTGTAGAACTAAGACTTTTTCTATATACTTACCTGTCTCAAGCGCTTCCTTTGGAATAAACCAATCTGTTTAACTATTTCATTTTGTAGCTGTGGTTTTAATGACTTCGAAAAAATTGTTTTTGAAAAAATACAAAAGTTTTACCTAATTTGGCCCTTTTCTTTTTTTTTATCTACTTGTTACCTGTTCTCTTTAATGCGAGGTCGCATATCACATTATTGGCGTTCAAGGAAGGCTCAATTGAACATATTGAGGGGCAAAATATGGATTTATGGCTTCGACAGCGTTTTCTCGCAAATTTTAATTGAATTTTTGTTTGTTGTCTCTATTTGCTGTTCTTTTTGTAACCGCATAAAAATTGAATATTGACCAGTCTTAATGTCCTCTTATAGAGGCGTATGTGAACAAAACATGTTGGATGTTTTCAATTGCTATCTGAATGTTTTTATTACTATGAAATTAATTGTTTTTAAAATTAGAAGCCAATTTTTTTTTAACTTTGCTGTTATTTTGTTCATTTTTGTCTAATTGTTACAGAGCTTTATTATGAAGTGGTCCCATATCTTTTCTAGTGCCGTTTGGTTTGTTTAGTTTCAGTTTTATCTGACGCTAGTTTGACCTTGTTAATAAGTTTTTTTAAATAATGACATAAAGGTTTGTATGTAATTAATGTCTCTTGATTTTGTTGTTCGTCTTGACTTGCATTCTTAATATTGGCTGATCTCATCAATATAATACGGCATTTTTTTACTCCACTGAGTTAGTTGCTGGAAGTTTTCAATCTGTTCCTCCTCTGGTAGACATTTATGCCAAAAATGGGGGTCGGAACTTTATATGCAACGCACTTTACCGAGCCTTCTTTTTTCTACTTTAAAAGGAGCCTCTTGCTTATCTCAGAGGAACAGGTATTTCTCTGCCATTCTTTTCTCGCAACTGTAGCTAGTTGCAGAGCAGTGGAAAAGGATTGTCAAAAAAGTTGCAATATGCGGTAAATTATGAAACTGTTGAAATTGCAATGAGGGTTGATTAAAAATATTACAACACGGTTGTTATTGCCCTCTCGAATTTGTTTAGCAACTCGGCTTCGCCTTGGGGTTAATTTCTCGATGGCGGTAACAACCGTGTAGTAATAATATTCATAAACGATATGAATCGTTTTACTTGGTATTGAGACCGGACAGGCACGTGAATTTTCAGGTCTCGGGGACCACTTTTTAAAATATTTTTTTTTTAAAAATTGTGTACATTTTGGTCACTTCCGACGATGTTTTAGCACTATCAAGGTCTAGACGAAGCAGTGTATCGAAACATAGAAGCATGCAAGGAGCTGGCCAAGACTACCCGGAGTGCCTTTGGTCCCAATGGCATGAACAAAATTGTGATCAACCACATTGAGAAACTATTCGTAACAAGTGACACCGCCACCATCCTGTCCGAGCTAGAGGTAAACATGTTATTGCTTATCCACAAATGGGAATGACTTCACAAGAGATTGTGCGACTTTTTTCCGCCGCTTAATTGCGGTACTGGGTATTCATGATGTTCTAGAACCAAAAGTCAACTGAAGTTGGCTGTAAGACGACTGTCTTTTTAGAAAGCGTGGCCTTAATAAGCGTATCTCAAAATGATGACTTGGAATTCACTATTTATAGTTACGTAGAGCAATGTGCAGGCAGGTTTCTTTCACCACTTTTTTTTAGTTTGTTAGAACAAACGAATGCTTGTTTTTGGATTGATAATGGTTTGTACAGCTTAATAATAGGTTCGTTCTGCCTAAATAGCAATTTCTAGGGGTTGCATTTTATCAACTGTAGTTGGCCATGTTCCACCGGGCTACGGGAGGAGGAAACTTGCGAAGTCCTGCTTATTGTCTCGGATAGTCAGTTCATTGTTTTTCAGAACAAGGATTTTATTGGATCTTTTTGATTTTGTTAAATTGTTGTCTTTGAGTGAATTGGCATGGAGACAATTACCTTGGCATGGGGACAAAAGATAGAATCTAAATTTACAAGTGTGAACATTTACAAGTGATTGCAGGTTGTGGTTTAGAAATTTTAAAGAACCAATTTTAGTGTCTGATTGGTTAGTGTCGGCTTTCGTGATTGGAACTCTGCTTCACCTCCATTTGCTAAGATTACATAGAACACCCTCTTAAAAATGTTTATTCGTGGAACCTAGAATAGAAGATTTTTTCTGGGCCCTAATGTGATCTGCATATTCAGGTGCAACACCCGGCTGCCAAATTGTTGGTGCTGGCCTCCCAGCAGCAGGAGAAGGAGTGTGGAGATGGAACTAACCTGGTACTCATTCTAGCCGGAGCTCTCTTGGAGGAAGCAGAGGAACTACTCAGAATGGTGTGTGAGGATATCACTTTTAACTTGATCGACTTAGTTGACACTATTTGAGGGTCTTTCTCATTACATCTCTTCCCCACATTACTCTCCCCCACTTTGAAATAAGATTATATTGACGTTTGCGGTAAGGGTTGCTATACAATGTATGCCTTTACTAAGCTGGGGATGGTCTAATGCGAAAGATATTCCATTGTTTTAAGAAAGCAACGTCAAAGATTCAAAAATTTGAAGTTGTAAACCAGTCTCCGATAGGATGTTTTTAAAAAGATGCACAGATTGATTAAAACTCTCTACCTTTGACAGAACCTCAATTCTTCAAATGGAGATGATTTGCATCAGGGTTTTTTTTGAAGTGATGAAGCAAGTATCTGCATGTAATCAATTCAGTTAAAACAAGCCTAACCGAAACGAACTTCAGTTCTGCCAAAACGAGCACGAAGTTAGCCATTATGTGGAAGATAGGAAGCAAGGAATCGGTGGAAAATTTTGAATGGCAAACTAGTAATTAAAAGTTGCACATTTAGGGTCTGTCACCCACAGAAGTGATAGAGGGTTACGAGAAAGCCATGGACAAGGCACTCGAGTACCTGGGTGAGCTGAAAGGCAACCCAGTGCAGAATCTGAGAGACGAGACAGAAGTGGCGAGAGCAGTAAATACCTCAGTGTGCAGTAAACAGTATGGATACGAAGACTTCCTGTCCGAACTCATTGCCAAAGCATGCAGTTAGTACTTATACCCTTAATGGTACCATCCCTGTTCTGCTGATGTTTTAAGTAAAATTTGATGAAGTTTGATGCAGTTATTGTATTCGCGCTTGTCTTTTTTATGTTTGACCGTTTTTGACTTCTCGCTTGACTTCTACGTCTTTAACCTGTTGGAGTTGTGTAATCTATAGTGCACTCTCTCATTCATAATTTTAAGCAGCCTGACTGAATTGGCGGCAGTTTAACTAGATAAAGTCAATTGAAAAGACAGCCTTTATATGTTTCATTTTTTTCACATTCACAATAGTGATCTATGAGAACTTCTAACAAAGTTATTTGAGGTCCCTCTGTGAACAACGCAACACATTATTTGAAGCCTCCGAATAGAATTAAAGGCTCCTACCCCAGAAACAGTTCAAGGAGTCTAAAATTGTACCCCGAAAGTGTATATACTTGGACACATCAGTAGGCTCACCAAAAATGACTATAGTTTACTCTCTGATGTTAAATTGGTTAAAATTATTTAATACCAACATAATTTGACTAGATGCCTTGTTTCAGTTTCCTCCTTGCCGGCAGACAAGATGCACTTCAATGTTGATCACGTGCGTATCTGCAAGATCCTGGGTTCTTCCCTTCTCTCTTCTGAAGTGTGTAAGGGCATGGTTTTCAAGAGAGAGACTGAGACCACGAGAGACGAGGCTGTTAATGCCAAGGTGGCTGTCTACTCTTGTCCAATCGAGTTACTCAGCACTGAAACAAAGGTAGAATCTTTCCCAGAATAATATTCTCAACTTCTTTAGTGACAATTCCTAATCACTACATCAGTACAATTCATTGCTATATGGGAATAATACAGCTTAGAAAAAAGTTCAATTGAGCATCACTTTTAAGACAATGAATATGAATAGTCATATGCAGGAGTTAATTTGAGAGCAGTTTTATAGAAATAACGCGTAAGACTATTCAAGAAATCAAAGCATGGTTGATTCATTTTTATCCTAGTGGTTTAGGCCTTATTTCTTTTTTTGGTGTTTTGATTGAGATTGCAGTCTACAGAGCTCTAGCAGCTATTTTTGAGCAATCTGTCAGCTACCTTATTGGATTTTTTTTCGTTTGAAAATCTTGAATGGTTCCTTGTCGAAAACGATTTTAGAGACTCTTTCCATTAATTTGTATTACTTAGCTTAAAATTTTTAATGGGCCTATTTACAAAAACTACTTTACTTGAAAACGAAGTTTCAAGAAAGCTCCTATTTACCAAGTGAAGTTTTGTATCTTTCAAATTGTCGGCTTAATAGAGATGAGATGTTTGAAGAATCACTGTTTTTGCATGAGATTTCGAGACAAAATTTGTTTTTGTTCTCAAACGAGGTTTGGAGTAATTATTTTAATCTTGTCCGTCTTTTGTTTTCATGTGATTTATGGTGCTACTGGCGTTTTGTCTTATAGTTTTTTTAGATCATTTGACTTCTTTTTTTCAAAAATGGGATAACAAGGAAAGTGCCATGGCATTAAATCCTTGAGCAGTTGTTTTAGAGCTTAACTAGTCTCTAAGTGTACAATTAACCAAAACTGCTGAGAAATAAAAATAGCAGTTTTTGCCAATTAAATCCATTCCACTGCTAAACCTGCACCGCATGGTCGCCCCCATTAATACCAACCCGCTCCCAAACCCCCAGCTCAATAAATCTCCCCATTTTTCTACTGTTTACCTTTCTCATTTAAGCTTTAGCTAGCCACCCTAAGCTACAGCTAGCTACTGACCAAGTCAACCGCCCGCCAATCCTTGGAGAGCATTTCGTCCAAAGTTAATTGGTCGTGTTCAATAGATTTCAGTTTCGAGAAGTTAAAAATGTTGAGACTGTTTTTGGTCTTTTTAGCATTTCTTCCATAACCAGCACACTGTTTTAGATTTACACCCAAAAGTCTTGGATTTTCGTTATTCTTTGTGCTCCGTTGAGCTGCAAATAATTAGCGATTAGCTTAAAGTATGATGTCAAATATTCAATAGTTTAATCAAGGTAGAGAGAGATCTCTGTTTCTTTGATCTTGCAAAAAGGCAACCAATTTAAAACTTCGATCGCACTTTTCAAGGTGATATAGGGGACAGACATCTAAAAAGGTGTACTTCCTCAGCTCTTGACCGTCCAATACTGATGAAAAAATTGAAACAGTTAAAACTATCGAAATTTTGTATTGGCTGTTCTTAACAAGTAGTTTGCGCAAAGAGTTGTCCATTTGAGAATCTCTGCAAGTTTTCGAAAAAAAATCATTCCAATTTTTTGACGTTCTTGATGGACGTTTTGTTGCATATAGTGTGTTGTCACCATTCGACTTGCACCTTGCAAACTTTACGATTAGCTTTTGTTTGAATGTTACTATAGATATAGATGCAATAGGCCGCAAAATTTTTAATGAATGCAGCTCAAGAATTCTCTTCTCTAACAGCATGATTTTCTTCACATAAGTTCTGCATTTAAAATTGATTAGATTTTGTTGAGAAACAATGTCATGCCAATAAAGTCAGCATAAATCATATCAATTATATTAACAATTATAAACTTTTTCCTGTGGTGCTTGTTATAAATGAAAAGAAATTTTATTTTCCATCAATAAACTCGAAATATTTTTTTTTTGCAAGTCAGATAATTTGATGACTGCTCAACATTTTTGAATTTTAGCAGCCAAGGTCACTTTCAGATCGAAAATTGTTTTACAGCTCTTGTCTTTTGAAAGCAGGCCCTGACAGCCATTTTTGAATCAAGCAGACTACTAAACTTGCTGTTGTATTAGGAGTTATGTTTATTTGGGGATATTATGAGAATAAGTTTAAGTTTTCAAATTTCATCAATTGCTTATAACCCGACGGACTGGAACATCATATGCTAACGCTCATCAACAATTCTAGTTGTTAATTCCATTATCATTTCTGGATTGCATGTTGCGATAAAAGACAAGATTATTGCAAGTGCATGTGTACCTTTTTTTGCAGTTAAATTTTTCCCTTTTTCTGCATCGTTTTATTGAACACAATTGAATCCTATTTTGAAACTGAAAATTTTCAACCATCTTGCCTAATAAATAATAGAACCGTCTCTCTGAAGTGTGTAAAGGGTGCTGTCTGAAATATAAATGACGCACTTTTGTGTGTTGTAGGGAACAGTTCTGATCAACAATGCTGAAGAGTTGAAGTCTTTCTCAAAAGGAGAGGAGAATGCAATTGAACAGGTCAGTGAGTTTTCTCTTATGAGACAATTGTCTCTGTATGATAGAATTAAATGATGACAAAATGTAACCTCAAGACATCCTACTTTACAAATGGTTTCCGTAAGAATTGCCAATTGATGATTGGACAAAATATTTTAACATCAATGCGAACACTGTGGCTCTATGATGAAACAGAAAATGGTAGCATAAAAATAATTCAGAAATGTAAAGGATTGGCGGTCTAGACGGTTTGTTTCGTGGCTTCTTGTAATACGGCTATACACCAGGTACCTTTTGCTCCATGCTGCCTGAAAAAGTGCCCCTAAATTAAATTAGGGGGATGGGATATTAGACTAAAACTCGATTAGGCGAACAGAATTTCTATAGCCATTATGCATAAATCCTGAAATTTGTTTTGTGGAAATTAGGCCAAAACGAATTAAAACACTTTAAGAGGTACGTCAAAATGCACTCGATGCTATAAAGTTGTTAGGTTTCCCTAACTGTCGTTTAACAGATGGTTAATCACATGCAAAAAAATCAACGTATTTTTCGTTATGGTTTTGCATCTTTTACTCTGCTCAGTGTGATCACGGCAAGTTAAAAAAGGAACAGGGGAACAAAAATGTTTAAAATTAATTATCATTAAACTTTATATGAATAGTTTAAAACTACTGATTCAAAACCGGCATGGAAAATCCGGGGAGTTGGATTTAAACAAATTATTAAAAGTTCCCAGAATTCGGAATCTCTGGTCAAGTTTTTATTGTTTTTGAAAGACAGTTTTATGAAGTCAACTGTTATAGTCGCTTGACCTGATTTTTTTACCAAGGGGATATTGCAGTACTTCTTTTACGTGTTTTTAATTGCTCTCAAACAAAGTTTATAGCAATTATATTAGTCCTGTGGTCTTTCTTTTTATGCGATTTTTCGCTTGACCAATTTCCTGCTTGACCACTTTTTCGTCTGACCCATTTGACGTTTTGTCCTCAAAAACAGGTAGCGCTCAGAGGGCATTAGGTTCTCTTAGAGCCGTTCAGATCCGTAGTCTCCAAGTATGCGATTCACAGAAACTGTTTTGGAGACTTATACTTATGGTGTGAAGGGTAGTTCTTAGAAGATGATCCCCACCCCTCCCCAGCCTGCCCCTCACAGCCCCCAATCCCCTCCCCTGCACATTGTTCAGGCCGGAAGAGCCCAGTGCAGCCAAAGATCTCCCTCCCACGGTTGCCCCCACTGTTGCAACCCACCACCCGATGCGCTCACCTCACGCCCCTTCAATTAAGCAAAAGCTAGCTTCACTAACCAGTGTCCAAGAATGCGATTCACAAAAACTGTTTTGGAGGCGTATACTCATAGTGTGAAGGGCGGTTCTTAGAGTTTGACCCTCCCCAACTCCCCCCACCCTTGCACAGCGTTCAGGCCGTAAGGTTATGGCCACGTTCAGCCCAACCACCCCACCGTTGCCCCCGGTACACCTACCCACCCCCCGCTGTGCTCACCTGACGACCCTTCAATTAAGCTAGTCTGTAGTTCGCTATTGACGGAGCCAGCCGGTTGTTTGAGAGTAATTCGACCGATCTTAGTCTTTTTTATGTTACTTCTTTTTCGCCTAATTTCCTGAAATCCTAAGTTCAAAATTTTCGCCCAATATCCTACGCTCCTATTAAAGTGTAGTATGTTCACACAAGATATGGATTTAGCATTACGAGTTAACGTTTAGACCGAATTATGTGTATAAAACATTGCTATACCTTCTCGGGGAAATTAGGATGCTAAAAATGAGTTGGTAATCGGTCAAAGTATAATGATTTTTTTTATTGAAATGAAGTTATTAATAGCCGCCTCAGCTTCTCGGCCGGCTATTATAGCGCTTCTAATTTTTTTACAATTGAAAAAACTTGAATTGTATTGGGGCGCTATGTTAAGATCTGTTCAAACATTTTCATGTTTTTTGAAGTCAAATTGGAGTAGTGATTTTAGTCACGCCGAAACAGGAAGATGAGCGTAAAAGCGGAGTGGTTTTTTGGCGTGAACTTTTTACATTCCAATTTTAAAGTATAGAGAACGGTTTTGGAACAAAAATTCCCTTTCTTGTTAGTGGTTTTTGTTCGCATGCGGCAATTTCACGAGGATTTTTAATGTTCTTTAGATTTGTTAGATCGGATTTTTTTTCTAAATGGTTTTCCCCATCCATTCATAGTTCACTCTAGGCCTAGTTTTTTTGTTTAAACGATTTTTTTTCTCGATAGTGGTTTTTTGTTCAATTGCGGCATTTTGACATTGATTTTCTGTTTCTTTTGTCTGATTTTTGTAGAAATGTTTTCCCAATTCACTCATAGTTCGTTCTAGATCTTGTTTTTGTTGAGTCAATGAAATTTCTTTGAATTGTACGTCAGGACTTGTCCTGCTATGTTTTTACTTCGTCGAATAAAATTTTCTATTTGCTTTACCTTAGTTCACAGCTTGTTCAACATTTTGCGTGAAATCTTTTTGACTTCTATAGGCTAGTTTCACTCTGCTCTCATTCTGCTAAAAGTGTTTGTAGAGAGCAGTTGCTCAGTAAAGCAATTCAAAATGAAAAGAGTCAGTATCAATATAACGAAATCAGAAATAGAGACGGGATAAACCCATAAAGCACAATTTTAGATGCTCGTTACTTCTCAAACTTTTTACCTCATACTTTTTTAAGTTACCATCTCTAATGCTTATTGGTATTGATGCATTATACTGCGTGGTCCCTGTGTGGTCTCACTACGAAACAGGAGCATGTTCGCCTCCAAAAGACATGAAAATATTTTGCAATTTAAAATTGTTTTTGTACAAAAATCATTTTTTTTTACAGTTTTTTTCTCTTCTTTGATCCCAATCTTGGTTATTAGAATCAACGGCGGCTATTTTTCGGCAATCTGCCGCGCATGTTTAACATTTGCGCAATAGCATCGAGAATTTTTTTTAACAGTATACTACTTAACTCTTTCTGCGCAGTTGCTGCGCAAAATCATTAGCTCAACAGGCCTATGTTCTATACCGCCTGTTTTTTTGTCACTACCCCCTTTCTTCACACTGCTCTCGAGTAACATAACTTTTTTGCTGGCTATGATAAATTCTGCTACCGAAAACTGTACGCAGTGCCACCATTGCCAACAAGATCTGCTAGACTGGTCGACATCAAGCTATGGCTATGAGATAGACGTGTAAGATAGGGGTAAGAGAGATCTCGTACCCACTTAGGCCGCATCATGGATAGTGGGTTGAACCTTCGATCTTTGGCGTGTGGATGCACTATTTCTTCATCGGCTATTCAGCCAGTTGTGTATCTTGAACAAAACTTGGCAAATCGAGCAGCCAAGTTGATAACCTTTTTACTGCATGTTTGGACGCATATCTGAGCTTGCACCTTTTCTCTTACCAGTAAACAAAAATGATTAATGGCTCCAGTGGTTAGTAAAAAGGGCTGTCAACAAATTTCAAGCCTGTAGTGATATGACTTGGATACCTTTAGACAAGCAGTATTTTTAATAGCTCTCGAAGTTGGAAACAATTAATAATTGCTCTTAAACGAAGTTAGAAACAATTATTGTAAACGTGTCTTCTAATGCAAAATTTTTGCTTTGCGTTTTAACTTTTCGAGTGCCTTCTACGCCCTTAACTTTTTGCCTGATGTAATATCTCGCTCATTCACAATTTTAAGCAGCTGAACTCAATTGGCGGCAGTTTTTTTAAAGTCTAATGGAAAGTTCAGCGAACTTCAGTTTTTGTAGCAAGTTATCAAGAATTTAAAGTCAACTTTTCAAGTGCTACGAGCAAACTTTCCACTAGCTTCAACTTTTCCGAAAATGTTATATGGTTATGGTCTACCGAAATATTTATAAAAGCTGAAAGCTTTTTAGGATTTATAAAATCTTTTTTTTTCCTGAATCTGAATTTTTTAGTCAAGTTTTTAGCAAATTTTTTTTGGATTTTATAGCCGCTGTCGTTAGAGCAACGTGTCGTTATACTATTGTGTAGTTGAGAAGTTATTTTGCGGTTTTCGGAGCAGGTTATTTCGGAAAGTGACAAAACCTTCTAAAATCAACGCTGAAGTCTCGTGTTTTGCGCCTAGAGTTATGCCAGCTCGACTGCTATAGTAAAATTAAGTAATCTTATTTCAATGCCTTTTTATTCATAGCGCATCAAGGACATTGTTGACTCGGGTGTGGAAGTAGTGGTGGCAGGTGGGAAAGTGCACGAATTAGCCCTTCATTACCTCAACTTGAATAACATTCTGGTGGTGAGAGTGCCCTCCAAGTTTGACCTGCGTCGAGTGGCCAGAGTGACCAAGTCTACCATCCTCACCCAACTTGTCAGACCTTCTCCTGAGGATATAGGGTAATGATCACAAACTGTTTGCTGGCATTGTCTTCAAAATTTTGGCCTACTTCTGTTAACACGATTTATATCACCCCGCATATATATCAGCATAATTTTTCACCCCGAAAGCCTATGTATCATACCCTATGTATCATCCCCAAACCCTCTGTATCTTTGTTTTTGGCTGCTCATCCCAAAACTCTTGCCCAAATTTTACGTAGCCTTTATTTTGATTTTAAATATTAATTCTACGAATTATATAGCGAATTAAAATTGGGGTAAAATGAAATAGGGTCTTTCAGTCCTGTTATGTGTTGAGACATATCCAAATATTCTACCAAATAGTTGTGGAAATTCAATCTATAACCATGTGGAGTATGGACAAGTCATTGATTGCGTTGACAAGTTCGACAGTGCTGGCTTATCGAATTTGAAAGTTGGTTTTGCAGAATAAATGATTCATGTAAAGAGAGCTATCGATTTCAATCATCTCCAGACAAACAAGTTCTAACCATGACTTTTGTTGATCAACTTTATTAAAATACTCCCAGGTATTTGTTCAAAGGGTTTTTATTAAGTTGCTCCGGAATTAATGCCTTGTTCACTATGCGGACAATGTTGCCAGAACAGAATACGCTATGTTTAAAATACAGTATTTTACCCTTTGGTTAAAATGGTCAGAAACACTATGCTTAAGTTACCATTTATGTAACAAAGTATATTGACCAAGTTTTATATGGAAAAGCAGTTCATTTGACCATGTCGCGCTAACTTGTAATCGAATCATAGACGGAATTTGCAGTTTTTAATAACATTTTACGTAGAGTAAGTGTGTTGTGTTTTAGTTTCATCAACAGCTGCTATCTAACGGAGATAGGAGAGACAAACTGTGTGGTGATGAAACAGACAGACGAGGACAGCAAGATTGCCACCATCATCATCCGGGGATCCACAGACAGTCTCATGGACGATGTGGAAAGAGCCATCGATGACGGTGTCAACACATTCAAGGTCATTCAGTTATTCACACAAAATACAAACAGTGCATACATTATTCAACTTTTTGGGATCTATTCTGTCTCCCCCCAGCAGTTTAGTGGGTATATAATTTTTACGCCCCAGGCGCAAAGTGATATATAATAACACATAATTTTTAATTGGGGGCATAAACTAACAACGACTCCGTTTGTGCCCCCCAGTAAGTTATGCGCCCCCAGGTACCGAGCACGTGCCATTACATAGTAAATCATTATGTAAAAGTATGGCACGTGCGTCTGGGGATGGGATGCAGTGCAAATAATATACGCCCATTAAGCTGAGGGGCACAAAAGATCTATTGCAAATAATATACGCCCATTAAGCTGAGGGGCAGAAAAGATCCCAAAATATTAACTTGATTAAGTCGCCCGATTGGGTGTTTGTACATCACTGTTGATTCATTTATGATAAGAGCTGCATTTAATTTGATCCGAACTGCCGTGGAATGACAATTGTTTGCTATTCCAATGTTATTTTATTTGTCCAAGTTCAGTCAAGTTTTCACTTTTCGTTTTAGGCATCGTAGAGCAAAAAACGTCATTTTGCAGGTCGTGCTTTTTAATAGCTGCAAAGCGATAGCTATTATTGGCCTTCTCTTGGTTTTTTACGACTCGAAGAGTATTGGTTTTCTTGAGGTTTTTTACCGGAAGTACTAAGATCGGTTGTGTTCAGGCGCCGTTGTGACCTAAACGCAAAAGCACTATTTTTTTAGTGTTATTATCTCGGTGTTTTAGAGATCAATAATTGTAGTAATTAACTTGAGTAATTGCCATAGTACAAGGACTTATTATGGACGTTTCATGGTGCAATTTTTAGGGGATATAATTTGAACTAAAGTTGGCTAGTAATAGCTTTTTATTGAGCGGTTCAGATGCGTGTTATATCCACTAGTTGCATTGTATTTTAATAGTTTTTCACAGTGTTATTTAGCTCTATTGTTAATCTTATTTCCGTCAATATGTTGAACAAAATTGGGGAAGCACGACAATTTTTAATAGCGGGGAGAAGTGTTCTTTATTAAAACTGACATAAATAAAGCACCAGAAAGTAGTTTTACAAATTCTTTTACCCACATTATCCGCGTTTGTAAATACCCTGTGTTGTTGTTTTTGTCTGTTGTGGCGGCTGTGGTTGAGTTTGGATCGATTGTTGTCCACTCAAGCACTTTTGAATTGTTGTTACAATTAGTTCACAAAGACACAAACACAGTTTCCACCCATTCTTTCATTTGTTACTGCGTTCTGCATTATTGTCTTGCTCGGAAGTGGTGGTTGGATGCTGGCTGAAGATTCTTTAGGTAATGAAGTGAAGGAAATGAAGAAAAGAATCAAATGAATGAAGAAACAGTGAAATTTATCAATCAATTAATCGGAATTTCGGTCCGTTAAACTGGGAAACAGTTAATAACTCCTGTCATCATGTTACGTACTAACTTTTAGAGTAATTATCCGGGTGTATTAGAGATCAATAATCGGAGTAAGTAACCTGAGTAATTGCTATAGTACAAGGACTTTTTATGGATGTTTCATAGTGCGATTTTTAGCGGATATAGTTTGAATAAAGTTAGCTAGTAATAGCCTTTTATTGAGCGGTTCAGATGCGTGATATGTCCACTAGTTGCCTTGTACTTTAATAGTTTTTCACGGTGTTATTTAGCCCTATGGAAGCCTGTTATTAGTTACATTTTTAGTTAGATTTTCCAGTTTAATCTTTAAATATTTTAACGAGAATTAATCAACAATAATCAATAAGAAGTTTTACAGGTTTTAGTGATGTTTCGAGAGATTGTAATCAACTGATTGTCAGACGGGTTCTCCGGTGTTTCGAGAGATTGTAATCAAGTGATTGTCAGACTGGTTCTCCGGTGTTCTGGTGATCGTGGATTCCGCAGAGTTGTACCTCTAGTTGTATCGGTCCTTCGCAAATATTTACTGATATTCAAGTTTGGCAATTTCCGGCTTTTGTACGTCTCTTGATGTTTGTTAGGTACATATACACCTTCCGTATTAGCACCTGCTATATCATAATAATTACCTAATCAGAATAATTTCCAAGTACTTATTTTCATGAAGTTATTTACCAATTATACAAATTTATCTTCAGGGAACTTAAAAGGTAAATGTTGAGACTTTTAGGTACTTAATTTTTTTATCTGTTATTTGTCAATCTGTGGTTGTTTTTGGTAAACAAACAAATAAGGGATTACAGGGCTAGATGGAATTGCTGGCTAGATATTGCCTTGAGATCTATCTGGTTATGAACTAAATTATAGCACTATATTTGGATATTTAAAGGAACATCCCGTATCTATGAGGCACGAAATAGGGGCTTGACACTGTCGTTTGAACTAATTTTTGCTATGAGATGTTTCTAGTTCGGGAGTTGCATTGAACCAATGACTTTCTGACTCTGAAATTTTTTTTGACACAATTGTGCATACAGCTAACCGTTTTTAATCGGTTTTCGTCGATTTCTTTGCTTGTAGTTAGTTTTTGCAATTTTTTTTAAATCAAAGCTGCACTAATATCTAATGCTCCGCAATACGGGTATACCGTGATTGTTAGAGCCCAGAATGTATTTTGAAAGCAAAATTACTCTCAGTTTCTTAATTTTTCTGTTTATTTTTTGAATGTTTTCAATAACTTGTATTTTTTGGCTCTTTTACCGTAATTTTTTAATCAGTGTGTATGGTAATGGTATTTTCAACACGCAGGCGTTGCTTTTTCAGTTTCCAATGTGATGTGCTCTTTGACTTTTGCGAAACTTATTTTTTGGAATTTTGGTCCAATTTTGCGTTCATTTTTGCTTTCACTTTCGAGTTTGGTTTGACTTATTAGAATGAGTCTTTTTCCTGCTTTAAATCAAAATGAAATCATTTTTGCAATAAATGTTTGAAAACCAATGATTTTTTTTCGATTTCATTAAAGAATGACCCTTTTGACACTTTCGATTTTTTTTGTCTTCCAATTTTGTTCTCATTGTTTTGTTTTGAAAGGAAGATGGATGAATAAGCTTAGTGATCAACTGATGTTGAATATTGAACACCTTTATTTTTTAGAATGTGTGACATTCTATTATCCGGTTTCAATTTTTTCTAGCAATTATCTATTATGAGCTTTGCCGTGATCTTAAATTTTATAGTCTTATTTTTGTTTTTCGATTCTTCAAACTTACCGATTTAAGCCTTTTCTACTGGATTTCTTGTGCAGTTTTTCGTTTGCCGTTTTAAATATGATTACAAAGCATTATAGAGTTATGAGTTTGTAAGAAATATTATTGAGATATCTAGATATTGAGGTTGAAAATACAGATTCTTTTGTTTCAAAAATGCGGTCCAGGTTTTAGGAAAAAATATTTTTTTTAGGTTTTCTTTCTGTTGGCTTTTTCTTTTTACTGATAAATTTAAATTTTATAACGGAATACGTCTGTTCTCTCAAAGATAACTTCGGTATTTGGGTAAAGGATGTGACGTGGAAACCGGCTTTTTGTTCGAGTTTCTAAAAGTTTTTTTTTTCATTTTGTTTCTTTTCTAAGAATATATTTAGCAATATAATATATTACCCAATGTATCAATTTTAATCACTGAGTAAGTTGCAGAATTCGGAATCTGTAAGATTGTTTTTCTTGAGAATTGTTCGACCAATTTTTTTTATCAATTTTGTCACTGTGTAAATTCATGGTTTTTTCTACGTTAAGCTAGATGTGTTTTCAATTTGAAAGCAAAAATGAACACAGTACAACGCTCCGAAACACGGGTATACCGTGATTGTGAGATTGCAGTAATGTATTTTGAGAGCAGAATTACTGTCAGTTTCTTAATTTATCTGTTGATTTGCCTTTTTCCATAATGTTTTTTTGGCTCTTTTAGCGTAATTTTTTAAAATCAGTGTGTATGGTAATGATTTTTCAACACCCAGGTGTTGCTTCTTCAGTTTCCAATTTGATGTGCTCTTTGACTTATGCAAAACCTATTTTAGGGAATTTTATTCAATTTTGCGTTCATTTTTTCTTTCACTGTCGAGTTTGGTTTGATTTAATAGAATGAGTCTTTTTTCTGCTTAGTCAGCTTTAAATTTTGTTTAAATCAAAATGAAATATTTTTTGCATTAAGTGTTTGAAATTCAATTAGTTTTTCAGTTTCAATACAAAATGACACTTTTGAAAAAGTTTTTCGAGTTTTTTTGTCTTCAAATTTTGTTCTCATTGTTTTGTTTTGAAAGGAAGATAGATGAATAAGCGTAGTGATCAACTGATGTTGAATATTGAATACCTTTCTTCTTTAGAATGTGCGACATTCTATTATCCGGCTTCAATTTTTTCTAGCAATTATCTAATATGAGTATTAACGTGATCCTAATTTTTTGGTTTTATTTTTGCTTTTTGTTTTTCAACTCTTCAATTTTACTGATTTTAGCCTTTTTTCTGGATTCGTTTTGCAGATTTTAGTTTGCCTTTTTAATTTGATTTCAATGCATTATAGAATTTTGAGTTTGTAGGAAATTTTATTGAGATATCTAGATATTGAGGTTGAAAATACAGATTCTTTTGTTTCAAAAAGGCGGGCCAGGTTTTAGTAAAAAATATATATTTTTATTTTTTGTTCTGTTGGCATTTTCTTTTTACTGATAAATTTTACTTTTATAACGGAATACGCCTGTTCTCTCAAAGATAACTTCGATATTTGGGTAAAGGATGTGATGTGGAAACCGACTATTTGTTGAGCTTCTAAAAGTTTTTTTTTCATTTTGTTGAAGTTGTTCCTTTTCTAAGAATATATCTTGCAATATAATATTTTACCCAATGTATCTTTTAATCATTGAGTAAGTTGCAGAGTTCTGAATCTTTAAGTTTAGTTTTCTTGAGAATTGTTCGACCAGTCTGTTTTTCAGTTTTGTCCCTGTGTAAATTTATGGTTTTTTTCTACGTTAAGCTAGATATGTTTTCAATAATGAGAAATTTGCGATTTAGAGATTTCACAGGGATTGATTTTTCGTTTAAAGATATAATTGTTTGTCATTTTTGTATGGTTTCTGAATGGCGTCCTAAATGTTTCTTTTTGCGTGCTCCAATTATGTCAATGCTGGAAGTTTTCTTTTTTCCCAGTTAGCTATCCTTTTGTTTTTTAATTTATTGTTTTTCTGCCTGATCGAAAAGTTTATGCTTTTTACAAGGTGTTGTGCTTCCAGCATGATACGACAAAATTTTTGTTTGTATGGATATTTGTTGGACATTCTTTTTTGGTTTATTTTGGTTACGCTGTAGCTTATTCAGACAGGCTTATGGAACTGAAGCTATTGTTATTGGAGTTAAAAGAGGTAGTTCCGATCGAGAAATTGACTATCTTATGAATTTCAGGCCCTGACTCGTGACGCGTCTTCTGTTCCTGGGGCGGGTGCTGCTGAGATCAGTCTTGCATTGAAGCTGCAGAAACACGCGGAGACCTGTCCTGGTATGGAGCAATACTCAATCAAGAAGTTTGCAGATGCTCTTGAGGCTGTACCCAAAGCTCTCGCTGAGAATTGTGGCGTGAAAGTGAGTACCGTTAATTACCTATTAAGTACTTCCGAGAAAAAATAGTTCATTAATAGCCGCGAAGCGATAGCAACCATTATTGGTGACATCGTGGTTTTTTTTGCAATCCAAAGAATTTGGATTGTATTGACGCGCTGTTTTTTTAAAGATGTTTTCACACATTTTTCAATGACTTTGATCTTTCAAAAAGGGATAAACAGTCGATTTTTTGTGATTTTGTTTGATTAGTGTTAGGTTGAAGTTTTTAAAAATTGATGAAGGTCTTTTGCGAGACAAAATTACATAATGACTATTTTATGAGCTCTATGTTTTGGTACTACAAACACGCAAAATTGTTCTAATTTTTGTAATTTTCGAGAGTAATTTGTGTTTTTTGAAAAATTTTTGTCATTTTTTTTTTAGTTTTTCCAGCCACAGGGGCCAGGGAATTTCCCTTAAAAACTGATAATAGCGCAATGCATAGTTTCTCGTAACAATTGAATGGTTTTCAACATTTTAATGTCTCGAATTTTAACATTCTTTTGGATAAAATATTCATTTTTTTGAAAGTTTTCTCTCATTTTTTGATATTTGTCCATTCTAAAGTGCCAGAAATCCTATTCCCAGGTCTGGAAAAAGCTACTGTATGGTTGTTAGTGTCAATGAAATTATTTTCAACAATTTATCGAATTTAAGATATTTTTTGAATAAAATTTGCAATTTCAAGTTCTTCGAGAACATTTGTCTTTTATTGTTAATAGCCGCCCTCATCTTCTCAGCTGGCTATTATTGCGCTCCTTTTTTTACTTCGTCGAACTTTTTTTCGCTTTACCATTTTGCCGCTTTTTCATCATTTTGTGTGAATTTTTTTTGACTTCTCTAGGCTAGTTTATCTCTTTTCTCATTCTGCTAAAAGTGAATTTGAACATCAGTTGCTCAGCAAAGCAATTCAAAATGAATAGAGTCAGAATAAAAAATGAAGTCAGAAATAGAAACGGGATAAACTCATAAAGCCCAATTTTAGATGCCCGCTATTTGAACGTTGTTCCTATAAGTCTTAGTTACCATCTCATGCTTATTGGTATTGATAGTAGCCCCTGTAGCCTCTCTCTAAGAAACAGAGTTATGTTCAACTACGAAATGCAATCAAAATAAATCTGACTTAAAAAATGTTTTTGTACAAAAATCTTTTTTTCGAGTTGCTAGGTGCAATGGAATGGTTTTCAACTTTTTAATAGAACGATTTTCTCTTTTTTGATTTTTCTAAAAATTATTGTCTATCGATCTTTGAGCCAATGAATTTTTTAATGCTTGGAATTGGGTTACTGGATAGCCTCTAGAGACACAGAAGTGATTGTGAAGATATTAACATCACGATTTTTAGCAAAATTTTATTTTAAAAAATGCAATTGATTTCATGTTTTTTTTTTAAATTTTTTTCTGTCATTTTCTGAGTTAATCGATCTTCAAGGGCCAATGAGTTTTCTTCAGGTCTTGCAGATATAATACTGTACCGATTTCACAGATAAAAATTGGTCTTGAAGATATTTTTGAAATAGATATATTTAGAGGCATCAAATTTTGACTTGGTAAAAGCTTGAAGAGCTTGAGCAATGAGTATATTTTTGTTTAGTTTGATTGTTTGTTTCTCAACATTTTGAAATGGTTTTGTTTGTGTTTTGGCTGGCATTGTTCAATTGATCTGCTGGTCAGGTAGAGTAGTTTTAAGTTTTTCATTTAAAACTTTATATTGTATTTCAGGACTTGTCCTGCTAGGTTTTTTTAATTCGTCTCCATCGATTATTCTTGCGACTTCCTAGAATTGACTTTTTCATTTTTTGATTTCTACTGCTTTGTGGTAAAATTGGCATGCGTGACGTCATTTGTTCTGATTTTAGGCCAATTGTATGAATTGCTTGACTCAAAAAATGGCTTCTAAACTCGCTTAATGAACTTTAACTTTTATGAACATTTACTAGAGAAAGGTCAATAGTGTGCATCTAAGTAGTGCCAAATGTATATGCCCTAATTCTGGAGTATAAGTCTCTTGGGTTTTTGATTTCAAATATTAATTTTGAAAAAGCTCCATTTGTGTTTTTTCCTTATAGAGCGCAAATGACAGTCCGAATCTAACCAAAAAACTAATGTCATATTAAAGGACTGGTGGTCAAATGTCTATCTTGTTTCTTGAGTTGTTTCAATTCATAAAAGGCCACAGGCGTCTATCGAGGTCATTTTCCGTTAATCTGATGGCTATGTTTTTTTTCGCTTGGCACAGTGCATTTCGGAATGAAGAGGTTATTGAAGTATGTGTGGATTGAAGTACAGTTTGATTTATGGTTTTCTGTGGAAATTTTCAAAAAGAAAAGTAAACCCAGTAGTAAAACGGCTAGTACCGTAAATTTAATGTAGTGAAGTGAGGGGTATTATTTGCCACTTTCTACTGAATAATTTGTCCGGTTATTATCGACGTGATCGCGGTTATTTGACGTCCGGTTATTGTGTGATCAATAAGTGATCAATAGTTATCAATTCAGATTTTTCAAGGCAATGGAGCACCCAAATTTGCGATAAATTTTGTCATAGGGAGTTTAGTTGTGTCATACGTTAGTTTAATCAACTGATTTATAATCATGACCTCTCCTAATTATGTTGATACAAGGTTTTCTGGTCCGTTTGCATTGTTGTATTTATTTTGCTTTTGCGTTCGCTTTAAGCGTTCTTCTGAACCCAGTTGTTAATGAATGACCACACGGTTGTTATCGCCACCGAGAAGTTATCGAACTCCGAGGCGAAGCCGAGGTGTTATCATAACTTCGAGGGCGATAACAACCGTGTGGTAATTTTTTTAATGAACAACTGTTGCGATCATTTCAAAATTGAACACAGTTTTATTGCTTTCATTTTTTTGTGGATAAATTACATTTTCAAAGGTAAGTGATATTTCTATGGATCTGTTCTTCGTTTTGTCCTCATGCCCCCCCCACACACACACACATACAAACACACATAGAGACACACACACACGCACACACACTCACTTAAACACAAATACACACACCACGCACCGCCCAAGATTTTTTAGACTACAAGTTCATCAAACTGTTTCCATCATTAGACTACGAGTTTATCAGCACTCTTTTATTGCCACTGTTTACTTTGTAATAGTGGCGATAAAAGAGTGTGATAAACTCGTAGTCTAATGCTGAAGTGTTTTTCCAGTGTCGATCGGGCATTTAATTATTATTACACTGGCAGTTTATTCAACTGCTATTATTGCAAAAGGTGTTGATTAATGAATATTACCACACGGTTTTTATCGCCACCGAGAATTCATCAAACTCCGAGGCAAACTTCGAGGGCGATAACAACCGTGTGGTAATTTTTTTAATCAACACCTGTTGCAATCTTTTCAAAATTGAACTTAGTTTTTATTGGTTTTTCATTTTTGTTTTTTGTGGAGAAATTACATTTTCAAAAGTAAGTGATATTTCTTCGGATATGTTCTTTGTTTTGTCCTCATGCCCCCTTCCACACACACACACACACACACGCACGCACACAAGTACGCACACGCGCACACACACACCCACACACACTTAAACACACACACACACACCCGCACACGAACGCACGCACACACACACTTACACACACAAACACACGCACAAACACACACACCCCAAACACACACCCGCACACACATATACACACGCGCGCACACGCACACTTGCACACACGCACACGCGCGCGTGCAAACACATACAGACTCACACACACGCACGCACTCACATACGCACGCACACTCACAAACACACACACGCGCGCACACACACATCACACACTCATCACACACACACCACACACACACACAGGCACACACACACATACTTAGACACACACAAACAAAAACACACACCCGCACAAGCACGCACACACACCACAAACACACACCACACACACACCCACACAACACCACCCAAGTTTATCAAACGGTTTCCATCATTAGACTACGAGTTTATCCCACTCGTTTATCGCCACTGTTTACTTAGTGCTTCAACTGCTATTATCGCAACAGGTGTTGATTAAATGTATTGTTTTAAGTCGGCGGAGGTGCTGTCCCAACTATATGCAGCACACCAGGCAGGTGGATTCTCCACGGGAGTTGACATTGAGAGTGAATTGCCTAGTGTGACTGACACGAACAAGCCAAGTGCGCCCTCTGGTGGGGATTCAGTCTCATCCTTGGCACCCATTCGGGACTCCTACTATGTGAAGTGGTGGGCACTCAAGTTTGCCACTAAAGCGGCATGCACTGTTCTCCAAGTTGACCAGGTTCGTTTTACAGATTGATGTAGAATTTTATTTGAAGTGTTTTATTTATATTCGTGGAACTATGGCTTTATTGGCAATTTGTACAACTGGACGATGTTGGTGCAAAAATGGATTTGTTACAAATTTTTAGTTAATTGCTCTCAAACAAAGTTTGTAGCGGTTATATTAGTCCTGTTGGTCTTTTTTATGCCATTTTTCCCTGATCGATTTTTCGTCTGTCTCCCTTGACTTTTTGTTCTCAAAAAACGGATAAACAGGTAGCACCCGGAGGGCATTAAGTGGCTGAGCAGCTCTCTTAGAGCCCTACTAGTCTCTAAATATTCGATTCACCAGAACTGTTTTTAAAGTCAATTTCATGGTTTGAAGGGCGGTTCTTAATCTTTGACCCCCCCCCCCCCTCAGTCAACTCCAATACATACACCCCTCGTCCATCCTCCTCCAGCTTTCCATTTGAACCCCCTCGTCCAGCTCGCCTTGAATCCCCCCCCCTCAACACTTGACGCAGTTCGCCCGACGTTAGTCGATTTCGATTATGTTATTTCATTTGTCAAATATGCACACATGATGTACTGAACCGTCGAAAAAGTTGACTTTTAAAATTTATTTGCATTAGATCATTATGGCAAAACCTGCCGGAGGACCGAAGGCTAAAGGACCCCAGGGTGACAATGACGATGATTGATCAAACAGAACAATACCTTCGTCACAATAACTGAACAACTACAGCTACAAATATACAATCATTATTCTTGCGCTAATGAAGAAGGTTCGATTGATAGCGGCAAGAAGGTTTTCATCTGCATGGATGAATTTGATCTGAGGATATTCAAGCATCGTCATAATGATTGAATCATTTTACTTCGATTTCACTGCTCATGCTTTGTTGCAATAATTAAGATCTTTTTGTACAAAAGTTACTGTTTGAAGTGATGCTGATAAAGTGATTAGATATGGATAAGAATGGAAAAATGTAATGATGATGATAATGTTCTTTGAGTTGTTTATAATTGTCACAAAACAGATTTGTTTGCCATATTAAATTGTATAATTGAACAAAAATGACGCAGTGTTTTCATTTGCTCAAATTTTGTAGCAATATTTAGGTCCTGTTGGTCGTTGTTAGGCAATTTTTCGCTTGAGCGGTTTTTGTATGACTGATTTGAATTTTCGTTCTCAGAAATGAAATAAACGGAGAAGGCCCGAGGGCATTAATTTACTGTACAACTGTCTTGGAGCTTCGCTACTCTTTAATTATATGTTAGAACATAAATCTTAGTCAGCCGATGGACTAAGGGCTTTTGGAGCTTTGGGCCGAGTGTTGCGTACAAGAACCGAAGGGGACTAGGGTTTTGTGTTTTAACTTATTCAGATAATAAGGAAAAAAATAATGGGCCAAACACCTTTTTTGTCACTAATTAGTCTTGTAGAGAAACAAATATTGCATACGTGCGTGCCTTCTTTATGTAAAATTTTTGCTTGACCGTTTTGACTTTTTGAGTCTTTTACGCCCTTGACTTTTTGAGTTTTGCGTGATCTAAAATTCTCTCTCAATCACAATATCAAGCAGCTGAACTCGATTGGCGGCAATTTAGTGGTATATGTTAACCTCTAATGTGGTTATTTGAAGCCCACTATTGAAATTCGTAGTCCTAATTACACCCCCCCCCCCACGACTGAAGCAGGCTGCAATTGATTAGAGCTCCCACCGGTCGTTCGAGAACAATTCTTCCGACGTTTAGTCTGTTATGTTTTGTAAAGAGGTTTTGTTAATGCGATAAGGAAACCATGAAAGGCAAAGAACTTAGATTTGGGAAGGTAACTAAGGAGGTCATTAATATTTTTATAGCTGCGAAGCTGAAAGCTGAGTGAAGCTATCTTGCGGTGCTCTTGGTTTTTTGTTTCGTCGTCTGACGCTCTTTTTTCGTTTTACATTTGTTCACGCAGCAAAGCTGAAAAAGTCATTTTCTGAATGACTTCTTTCTCTCACTAACGGCATTTGCGCGCATGGCGTCATTTCTTACTCGCTTTAGCAAAAGTTTTTAGGTTAATTGCGTGATTAGATTTTGATCATACGTGACTTACCTCACTCAATAAAATGACTTCTGCACTTTAAAACTTAAGTTTAGTTTGAATTTGTTTAAGGTCACAGGAACTCATTTGTGCAGTAAAGGTCCCTCATAAGAGGCTTCTGCGGAATGAATTTTAACAAACTTTATTTATCGCTGAATGTTTTTTACTTAGTTTTTTGAGCAGCGTCGATTTTTTTTTCAATTTAGATCTGTATCTGTTTCTATCTCTATTATATGGCACGCAGGTCTTTTCTTCCGCAGCTATTCCGGCAATCTGCCGGCTATGTTCATATTTTCATCGCTTTTGTACGTCTCACTTTTCATTTTCGGTAAAGAATTGCAATAAAATTGACTCAGGTGCCCAGAGGTTGAGCTGCCCACAGGTGTTCTCGTCTTAACTATTTTTTGAACCCTGGACGCTCGTTGTTTACGTCAAACCCAAGCTGCTGTGTCAGCATAATTTAGGGTAAAGGACAATAATGATAGTTTTGGAGACACAAGGAATTTTTTAACCCCAACTTGTGTCCCGCTAACTTTCTGACACTAGCCTCCCTCAGATTGAGCGAGTTGACCAGACAAGCCGGTGCCACGACACAAGCCTTTCGTTTGAGAGGATTTTTTGTGATGACAGTCATTGTGCTTTTGTGGGAGTGATATAATATTCTCTTGTCCATTCTGGCAGAGATGTTTTACGTATAGTTATATGGCTACTTTTTCAAACCGTAAGGAGCTATTTTGGTCTTGAGAAGAGCTATATTTGGCATAATATTTTGGAGCTATAAGTGCTCTCTAAAGCATCATTTTTAATCATGTGTTTTAGATTCGTATGAAGTATGGGAGTAGACTCACAATCTGCTGAAATGATTTAATTTGGTCTAATTCTTGCTTTTGAAAGCCCTCAGACCAATTGCTTGAGCCCTAGCGGGTTTTTGAGATATTTTTTAAGACGGTTTTTAGACATCTCGGACGGTTTTGAGATTTGGCTCTCTGAAACTAGAGAAGCTTGAGTAACGAGAATGAATTAACTTGCTGTGCAATTTTCTTAGATTTGTTCCAGTCTCTAAGTGTACGGTACACCAAAAATGCTAAGGCTTCGTAATGCATGCGTTAAACGGAAGTTTTGGAAATTTTAGACCCTCGTCCCCTACCTCCACATTTTCTGTCGTCTCACTTTGCTGTGCACGTATCTTTGTCAGTTTGTTATCGACAGTAAGCTGGCTTCAACCAAAGTCAGTACCAAACCAGTTGTTTGTCGCCCAACTTTATTCAGATGAGGTTGACTTTCTGGATAGCAGCAGTTGTCTTTGTTTTGATGTAATTGCGCTGTCAAGGCATCTTTTTAGTGATCTTTGTGGCTTACTATCAACAAAATTGTTCTCAGAAAATTTAGATAATTCGCTAAAAATCGAAGAACGTGGACTACAAAAGCTCAACTCAAAGAACTGAAGTCTATGAGTTCAGCTAAAGATTGCTATTGATATGAACTGTCAAATTTGTATCCGACTGCCAAGTTTTTGTAGTTTTTTTTCGGTTCTCTTTGGTGTGTTTGAAAACAGGGCGGTTGTAGCTGACGCTATTGTTGATCTTACCGTAGGTTTTTTTTGCATTTCAAGCAATTCGAATTGTAATGGAACCAAGATGTCATTGGCCACTTTTGAAAAAAGGTCTAAGAAGTATATTTCGCTGCTTTGATTAGGCTTCTTCTGGCTGTATTATTTGGTTTCAAACCAAGTTTTTGTTTCCATTTTTCTTTATCCTGCTCATCTTTTTCATGCGCTTTTCGCTTACTCATTTTGCGTCTTGTTGATTTGACTTTTGTCTGAGTTTTTTTTGGTTCAGGTTGCTTGAGGATTGCGCGAGTATTTGGGTAATTGAGATTTGTGAGAAACAAAGCTCAGTTGGTGGTTTTAAGCTTCTAAAGATCAAGCCAAAATTGAGGGAAAATTGGTATGATCTATTCAGATCATCTACTGGTCCCTAATAGCTCTTATAGCATCATATCAAACCCTTTTGTGTAATTTTTGCCTTTTGTGTTCTGGAAATTCGTGTTTAATTGCTCTCGAACAAAGTTTGAAGCAATTATTTTAAACGCTTTTGTTCTTGAACAATCTTGACGTTTTGAGTGACTTTCACATTTTAGTTCTTTTTTGTGTGGTCTCAACTTCTCTCATTGTTTGTTGCTGAAATAACAGCAATTTTTAGCGTTTGAGCATCAAAGTTTAGCTTAGTGGTTAAGATATCAGACAGCTATCATGGCGGTCGCGGTTTTGCACCCCTATGAGGTCCGAGTTTTTGCACCCCTAAAAATTTCTAAGCTAAAGCCTTAATTAATTTGCCACCCGGCTGTTGTTCGAGGGCAATTCATCCGACGATAGTCGCTTTATTTTTGTTATTTTTGGGTAATGTTCAATCATGCGAGAACTAGATTGGAGCACCTTTTTGCTCCCATGTTCATAAAACTTAATGTTGAGATAATTAATCTGAATTTTTCACAAATGTCTACTCAATCTCAGGTTAAAAGGTGAGGATATCAAGCTTTAATTGGAAAAAAATTTGGATGGCAAAAATTTTCAACTTTGATTCGATTTCAACGAGATGATTCAAGTAAGTTTGAATTCTTTAGACAACATGATTATTTCTTGAAGGATTTCGATTTCTATTCGTTTTATCATTTTTAGGAGCCACGTTAGCTTTAGCTAATATAGTGCCCCTATCTTACCCCGTGAATCAAAAACTTGTTTCGAAGGTGCAGATATTTTCAGTCAATCCATTTTTTCATCCTCCAATTTAGAAGCAGGATCAAAAATACCTACCAATATCTATTCAAGCGAGTTTTAAACTGTGAACCTAATTTCTACAAAAGTCATAAATTAACGAATATGAAGCAAGTCATTTATCTGTTACGTTTTGGGGAACGTTTTTGTATAATTATTCATAATTAGATGAGATGTTTCTTAAAATTCGGCTTTTGCTGGTTATCATGATCGAGTTTCTGGGCGAGTTAGCTAGCTCTGTGATTTTAGTAATTTCTAATGTATCAATTATTATTTTGTGCAACTTTTAATTGTTTCAGGTTAAATATGTTTTTGATTACGTAATCATGAATTTATTTGAATCGATTCTTTCTCCTGTGGTTGCAGGAACAAGGAATTGGGTCCGTTTTGGCCATGTACCCAAACGACCCCGAAGAGCGGGTGCCAAAATTTTAATAACGAAGCACAAGTATGCAGTAGAGCTTCCGAAAGAGGTGCCCGAGTATCTAAGAGACTTAGTTGATGGGACAACAAAGGAGGCACCTCACAAAATGCACCTAGTCACAAGGCTGAAAGAAAATGGTAAGTTAGATGTTGTTCGTAGAGAAAAGGGGTTTCACAGATACATCTTCTGGGTCTTATCAATTAATGATCAAATTATTTTTTTTTCTGTTGTCAATAACATTCAAAAGCCAGGAGAACTCATTTGGAAAAAATTTGTCCAGGACTACAGAGAGGTTGCTATTGGGCCACGGACCCTTCACAAGTGTGTAATAGAAAAAGATAAAAACAACCACTTTTTATTGCAACAATTTTTAGAATCAATTTAGCTCGGAGGTGCAGAAAATTGGTTGATGCAGACAGATCTGACAGGGAGTATATTATCCTGTCCCAAATGGGTATGCGTTATTGTTATTTGATACGAGACAAAGTTTATGATTGAGGTATGGTATGCAATAGAGGATATATGCGGACATTTCCATAGCTCTCGTGGTTAGCTCGTCTTAGTTTTATCAACGTTGGGGCAGTGTGACCTGAACGTTAAAAAGTTTGAAAAAGAATGAGACTTGATATACCTTTCCGTAGTGAAGGAGAAGATTGAGTTGCCAATATCTAGAATATCTAGGTATAGTCAACCCCCCCTCCACCTACATAATTTTACGCAGTAGCATGCTAAATAACGACACATTGTTTGAAGAGTTATAAACAACCTTGACGTGGTCCAAAGTAATAGAGCCATAAGTTTTATCGACACTACTGTTTCAGTGATTTGGCAAGAACGGCGGATCTTACATGAACTGGATCTCCTTGGACCGCCTGGAAAGATGAAGATCCTTCTCAACATTCCCTCTGTGAACAAACTCCTGTGGCAGGTGAAGCATGCAGTCTCTATAAAACCATTAATCATCGATGGAGATAATATCCCGGAAACGGAGGCGGAGTTCCTCGGTGGAATGCTGAACGAAAATGGAGTGTATACATTTTTTACGGAGGATAAACAGCTGAAAGAATTGTCACCAAATTATGAGAAATTGACAGAACTTCCCGAGACTCCATTGAGTCCCAATAGGATTGCGAAATATGATTACAAACCGTTCTATTATAATTATAGAGAAGACTCTTGATGACATCTTTGAAATTGAATTGCGAATTTACTGTTTTGCCATATTGAACCTCGTTTCCTTATGATAACGTATTCTGATTCAGTTAGTATTACTTGTAGCATAAGAAGTGAGTGCTAAGTACATAGGTGTTTTAAAACCAACCATGAAAAATCAAGTTTTTTAAATAGAGAAGTTAGTTATATAATGTTTTTGAAGTAATGGCGATATTCATCAGGCACGATCACCATAGCGGTTCTTTTTTCGGTTGGCACGCAAAATTTCCATTCATTTTCAAAAAAAAATGCTGGCTTTTTTCTAAAATAAAGCAGTGTGGTGGTACGTTTTCGTATTTTACGAGCCGAGAAAAGAAGTTGGAGAGCTCGTTTAATCACTTGGCTGTTTTTTTGTCCTCGAATTATTTCCTAGTCGGGTGATGGAAAGGAAACAAACTTTCTACTCTTGTTTTTAACATTAGTTTTTCATATTTGTATTTTGACGCCCTGAGTGAACAGGGAATATTTTTGGTTTACAATCATGTGTTGTAGCTAAAAAGTACGATCGATCCGTCAGTCAACACCTGATCGGGAGAAATCTTAAATTGATATACGCGCCGCTCCGGTCACAAAACACTTAGCTAATGTGAAGCGGTTCGCTGTCCTCTTTAATTTTTGACAAACCACTGCTTGAAATAAAATTGCAAGAATTTGTGTTCATACAGATGACGCAAATTGTCTTTTTGAGTAACGATCGTAAGGGTTTCATAGGTAGGTTCAGATTTGAAACGGCAAGTTGAAATGCATTTAAAAATTGGATTTCTGAAATCATTACGTCACAAATCCTACATTTTGAGCAAACAAATTTGCGCTTGCTAATGTCCGCATTGTCCGCTCACCCATGTTTTAAGATAAGGCGTTATAGGCTTTGGCAGACAACAGTGACAGTGAGTTAATACATTGCAAGTTTTCTCAAAATTGGGATTATTTGCGACTGATGTCCGCGGTTGCGGAATCTGATGACACGCGAGAAAGGCGGATAGATCTGTGGTGCTATTGTCCGGAAATTTGCGTCACTAATATCCGCTCTAAGGTAACTAATTTCCGCGATTTGAACGCCAGTAATTTCCGCAGTCTTTGGTGTCTTTGTCACTTTTGTCCGCAAATTTAATGTCACTAATATCCGCGTCTTTTATCTATAAAGAAAAACAGCACTGAGCGTTTAAAAGTAAAAGTAATCAGAAGACAAATTTTACCTATAAAATGAAACAGCACTGAGGGAGTTTTGTTAAAACAATCATAAGACCAATTTTACAAAGAAAATTAGTACTCTGGGTATTATTAAAAAAGCGTTTTTTATCAATAAAGAAAAGCAGCGCGGAGGGTTTTTATTAAAATAATCAAAGGGCTACTTTTATCTGTACAGAAAAAGAACACTGAGTGATTGGTATTGAAATAATCTGACGCTATTTATAATGAAGTCTAGTTTTTGATGCTTCAATTAGTGTTTGACACCTTTAAAATGGTTGCCACAGTATAATTCACTGTCAGATGAGCTATAATAAAGTAAATATCGCGATGTGTTAATTGCAGCTTATTGTACGCTTTGATCTAAATGTAAAATGTGGACAATGCTGAGAAATTTCTGTCATTGGTTTTGTAATTTATAAAATAATCCGAATTCAGAGTGAAGCATAAAATAGAAAGAGCATCAATGCTGCGGACATTGATGACAATAATCCTGCCCACAAATTTCGGACATAAATGATGAAGAACCGTGATTTTTACGAGCTCAGTGACGGAATTTCGTAAGGATTTTCCGCAAATTTTTTTGTCACTGTTATCCACATTTTAACAATTTTTCTCCCATGCGAGAAACGGTGACAAAATGTCGTCGCTCGTGTCTGCATACGCGGAAACCGCTGAATTTGCAGGATTGGCGACGTAATTGTCAGATTTTTCAAAACTGATTCAAGAAAATACGATAAACGTGCGATAAAGTTTCTCGAGACAGGTAATCATAATTGGAAGGGATCATGATGACATTAATTTTTAATTTTTTTTTTACAGTTTTTAGTTTTGCAACATTGTGATTAGCAATGCCATTAGAAGAACCCATATAATGCTGTTTTAGGAATTTTTTGTCACTATTTTGAGAGCAACTGTGTTTCAATTAGCATAAAGCATGATTTTGGTACTTAGAAAATGAAAACATTCGAAAGGAAGAGCATGGAAGATCATTTGCAGTTTTAAACACGAAAACTTATATGCACAAGGCGCAAAAATTGAAACCAAAAATTGGTGCTCTCAGAAGTCCGTCTGACCAGAACTCAAAGACTCCTTATTAAAAACAAATTGATAAAAATCCTTCTGCGCCTCCAATTTGACTTTTCTCTCTCTCTCTCTCTCTGCCGCAAATGTGTCATATGTTGCTATGCATGCAAATGTTGCGTCAAATGTTGCTATGGATGCAACTTCTTCTCTTAGAGTGAATTGGAGTTAATAAGACGTCAATTGACGGTATTTGAGCCGTTAGAATAATTGAAAATGTCAAACGGCAACTCGAACTCCAGACTCACGCTAAAATTACCATTTAATGGGTAATTCAAAACCGATAACCTGGTCGTACCAGGTTTTTTCCATATCCAACAGCAGATTATAATCCAAATTTTTCCTGAAAATTTCCGGTAAATATAAAATGATTTCAAATTTGCTTAGAACTTACAAGTGAAAAATTTATTCTAGGTAAACAAAGTTATCTGCAGGCAGTTTTGATTGCTTAAAATTCTAGATAAATTCTAGAATTTTACGTGCAGAACATTTGCTTTTTAGGAGAGTACAACCGCAAATTCTAGGAAATTGCAGGCATATTTACCTAAAATTGCAGGTAGTGGAAATCTTTTGTAGACCCATAATTCTCTTGGGTCAAGGACTTCATCCAGGGTAAATTTTAGGTGCCTTTTATTAACGAACCATTTACATGTAAGTTCTGAGTAAATATGACTGCATTTTAATCACACCTGCAGTCTTTTCCAGAGTGTACCGCTCTGTATTTTAAATATTTACATATAGGTGAGTTTAGATTTGAAGTCACATTTTCAGTGTAAGGTGGCACGCTCGCATTTACCAAATTTTGAAAAGCTTATCTATCACCTACCATTATGGATGTTATACTATTTAACAATGGTTCAAGTGAATAAGTCGCATCTTATGTAAGGTTATATAAACTACAATAAGCGCACAAGCGCGCATTTGTTTGTCCATACATTCTTGCGAATCAATTTCAACGCATGCATGAAATATAATTTCACATTGTTCAATGGTGTAATTAAAGTGTACAATTAATTTAAATTGTTTCAGCTAAGTCAATTCTGTTCGGATGTTAAACACAAGGGCAAAGTTTCCGGTTCCCTTGTAGCTGATTCCTGGGTCGCCCAATTGGAATTCCATCTTGATTCGTCTCAAGTGGCATGTTCTCTCTGAGCATATGCTCAATGATTATCTGCAGACACCCGGATAGATTCTGATCGTCTGCTTTTGCACTGACCAGGAACTGTTGGACTATTGGGTTACGAGTTGAGTTTTTGCTGCTGAATTCACGCATTTTTTGGTTCAAACCGGCTACTCGTTGGTTGGGAATGAGATCTAGTTTGTTACCCATTAGGAAAACAGGAACTCCATCTGAACAATCAGTAAGTTTTTTTTAGATAAATGACTAAAATTAGCAGTACACACTTTTCTCCGTGAACAACTGAAAATTGTTGAAATGTTGAAAATTGTAATATAATTATTAGCAGAAGGGGTGAAGGATGTTAGGCGAAAACTCAATTAGACAAAAGGAAGTTTTTGTAGCTATCCAATTCTTCGAGTAAGTTAGAAAATTTGGGTCAACTTGGACAAGTTAATTAGGTGTTTGAAATAAGGGTTATTGTTTTGAAGGCGCCAGGGAGGGGAGTTGAGTGATATATCTTAAACAAACAAATTAATGAACAAAAGCATATTGAGCTGTCGATATATTTCGTTCTTAGCAAAGTTGTATTTGTGCATCAGGCCAAAGTCGAAGTGAGTGAATTAAATTTAGAAGTAAACTAGAGAGCGAACATCTGAAGTGAACTAGATACTTTGAACAGAATTGGAATTTCAATTTGAAGTAACTAAAAATGCGATTTCAAATTTGCGAAATTAATGGGCACCCTAAACCTGGTACACTCAACTCTTCAAATTATTTTCATCATTTGACTCTGAAAATTGGTGTGGATGTTTTCCTAATGATTGTTTGTTTTGCCAATGAATGTTTGTCCATATGCAAAAGAGATGCGCGGCCGGTTACACCTTTTAGATCTGAGTTATTTAAGTGAAGTTTTGTTGATTTAGTTTAAATAAAAAGGCAATTTATCAGTTTTTCGAAATACCACCTAGCGGATCTTGCCCCCTTATGGAGGTTATTTTAATCGGACGTTTACCAATTTTTAATGTCAGGTACACCCAATGTCCTTTCAAGCTGGTATACCTTTCGGGCCAATCTGACCATCCAACTCCGAGCTATTAACACCGGAAGTAAGCTGATCTGAAGGTTTTCGATATTTTGAATGGAAAACTGACTGTTTGAGTGCGATATACGGCTGGTTAATGGTTGCAATGGTTATTAAGTCTAGAGTAATGCATGAGATGATCATGGAAAAGGGTTAGGATAACTTTTTGGGTATTCTGCGGTAAATAGACTCTTTTGCCAGGACGATAGTTAGCACTTAAACTGAAATAGCAGTTTCTCGAAAAGTTGAGGTCGGATTGACCGGAAATTTGGGGGATAGACTAATTTTGGGTACGAGGTATCCGATTTTGAGGTCGGATTTGACCCCAGACCAAACCGCTCGGAACTAGCGCATGCCTATGCTGTGGGACGTAAAATTTGAATTGCTCGTGGAGTATTGGTAGCAGCCTTATGATTTTTGGAGGGCTAGTGTAACTTTTCAAGGGCTTTCTATTGGTGCTGTTTTTAACTTCCGTGTGCAACCGGATGTCGGTGCTTCGGGATGACCCGAGTGTCGAAAACCCGAAATTGGTTTTATGAGCGATCGAATGACTTTGAAGTGGTAATAATATGATAACCTGAGGCAGTTAGTGACAAAAAGACCTACCCTGGTCAATTTTGACGAACTCGGATTTTTCGGCTTTTGGCATCGACAACTCGTTATAAATATTCAAATTGCAAGCAACTCGCAGCGGCTCATCCTTTGGTCATGAAATTTGGCAGGCAGGTTGATGGCACCCTCTGTTTACTAAAAATATTTATCCGAAAACGTTTTGACTACTACTTCGAGAGTTATGAGATTTGGAATTTTGGGTTCATCCGGGATGTCAATGAAAATTGTGCGTGGTCCTTTCTCGTCTTATAGTGGGATTTAGGCCATGAAATTTTGTAGGTAGTTGCGACTATGAGGGAAATTTCCATGACAATAGTTTTTTTTCAACTTGAACCCTCATTTTGGACGGGTGGTTGGTTTTTGAGCGACCGCAAGTTGGTTTTTTTTGAGGGACCGAATGACTTTAAAGTTGTGATAATATGATAACCTGAGGCAGTTAGTGACAAAAAATACCCACCCTGGTCAATTTTGACGAACTCGGATTTTTCGGGTTTTGGCAACGACGACTCGTTATAAATTTTCAAATTGCAAACGACTCGCAACGGCTCATCCTTTGGTCATGAAACTTGGCAGGCAGGTTGATGGCATCCTATATTTACTAAAAATTTTTATCCGAAGACGTTTTGACTACTACTTCGCGAGTTATTAGGTTTGGAATTTTGAGTTCATTCGGAATATTAATGAAAAGTGTGCGTGGTCATTGCGCGTGTTCTAGTGGGAGTTAGGCCATGAAATTTTGTAGGTAGCTGCGACTATGAGAGATTTCCCTGACAATAGTTATTTTTATCAACTTGACCCCTCATTTTTGACGGGTGACCTTTGGATGACTCCTAGAAGTCAAATTGTTAGGTGTTTAGGAAAATTGGTCTCGTCGGCATGTATAATTACAGGGAATTGCATGAAATGTTGTAGAAATTCAGAATAACAGTTGCTCTTAGCTTTAGGGTTGAGTTTTGTTTTTTATTCAACACATGATGTTTGACAGGGATTGATTGCAGCTAGTTATTTTGATAGCGGAAATAGAGGAATAAGAACTTTTCATAGCAACGTTCAATGTTCACTAAGCAAACACTGATTGACATGTCAAGTGCATATATGAGATAAGGCGGATTTGATTTGTTTACATAAGAGTCCAAAGGTCGTTTACTTAAGATGAAGAGAAAGTTGAACAATGGTTGGTAGCAGTTGAATGACAGAGCATAATTCGATGTTGGTTTGTTTGCATAGCAAACAGAGCCCTCCTACAGAATGTGACAGATTTGAAATATAAGTTGCAATGTTTACTTAAGAGATTATGGTTTGTTTGCTTAAGATAAGAGCGTATTGGTCGAGTAAAAATTGAAGTAACACAGAAATTTAGAGAATGGTTGAAGAATTTCGGGAGATTCAGACGTTTGGACTCAGGAGTGCACAAGTGATAAAAAGCAGTTGGTTTAGTGGGACTAAATTTTAACGGATAGTGTGAAAAGCAGGGAAGAGATTGGGAGTGAGACTGAAATGTGGAAGTTTATAATTGCAAGACCAGTTGGGGTACTGTAAGCGTTTTTGATTTTGTTCAGTTGGGAAGTGAACCGTAGATGTTTTTATTATTATTTTAATTACTATTATAAATTGCCTCTATTTTGTCCTTTCCATTGATGTGCAAGTAATTTTCTTACATTTGTTATCCAAATAACTAGAATTCATATTACGAGCCCCATTGTGAATTAACTTATTTCAAGGCAATCTAACTTACTACAGCATACAAGAGTTGAGGAGGGGAAATAGCAGAGTAACAAAGTAACATTTGCTTCACCAATTCAAAACCTTTGGTTTATTTTTATTGATCGATCTTCTGGGCGACAGAGTCCCCTCACTGTTGAACCTAGCAGAATTTCAGAAGACGACAGTGGCGCTCCTGGGTTGGCTTCATTTCTTGGTCAATTTTTGCTGTGGATAATATTCTGATTATTTTGAGAGCGTGCGATATTTTTTTCCATCGGAGAAACTACCGAGAGCACACCGAAAGTTTACTTACTTTTCGGTTACCAATAGTTTCATTATGTTTGGATATCAATTGGTGAAGCGTTTTCCTTCACCAGGCTACGAAATTTAGGAAGTTTGGCGTGAACATTATTTGAGCACTGGCATGAAGCTGGGATGGACGGAAGACGAGATGATAAAGTAGTTGCCTACAAAAATGTGTGGGTGGGCCTTGAATGCAGTAAGTGATTTACCAAGAGGATCTCTGCGGTCGACTCCATGGAAGCAAGCATGGACATTGACAGAGACGCTGTATTAGTTTGACATACGATTGTCTGACAATCGATTATTTTATGAGCGAAGCTACAATTTATTTGTTAGAGGAAAAGCGGGAAGTAGGGCCAAATTCAATGAAACGAGTGATACTGTGGATCAGAGAACGCGACAGCAGTGTTCTCAGAGGCAGGTGATTGATACAAATAGAAGCAATGACACTTCTTTGATGGATAAATTTCGGTAACCCGGCAAAAATTCTGAAAGGTTTGGCATTGGGTCCAGCTGTGTTGTGTCAAGAAAAGGAGCTTTCATAAAAGATCTGGTTGGAGAAGCGGAAGATACGAGAATTGTTGAGTGTGGTAGTAGAATAAGAATTCCAGGTTACGGCAATGAAATGCAAACTGCAACTAAAGTCGAGTTTACGGAGGAATTTCGCGGCCAAATAAATCAGGATATAGAGCAGCGCTAAGCGAATATGATAACAGTGGCTTCAGAAAATTTCCGATAGAAGACGAAATCATTGAGCCGCGTGTGGAATTTTGTGGACCAGATGAGCACCATGCTATGGAAATGGATTTTGTACTGTCAACAGAGTCTGATGAGCTAAGCAATGAACAGTCGGATGATGACTATTTGATTGAAGATATTTCGGATACAGATTTTTTGTTTGTAGGGGAACTTGATGTCAACGATGCGAGAAGCGAGGCAAGTTTGGCCGCAAGTTTGAATTCAGTGGCATGCGACAATGTAACTGCAATAGCGAGCAACTTTGACGGTGGTGTCACAACTAGCAGAAACGATATATTGGGAGCCTGGGGCTTGATGCAGTTAAAGACAGGAGGTTTGGACCAGAAGTTCTGCAATGCAACACACGTGGCTGATGAGACACAAATGTATACAACTGAGTGCACTGTGGACACTTTGGAGAGTTGGACAATTTCAGGAGGAATTGATCGGCAGTTGGTATGTGAAACACAGAAGGGTCAAAACGATGAGGCAGCAGGTGACCGAAGTAATTTTGCACAGTTGGGAAAGAATTGGAGGAATGGGTGCAATCTCAATTGAATGAAAGTCAGCTATGTGGTAGTGTTTCGGTCGAACCAACGGATGAGCATCAAGGGAAAAGTGCTGGATTTTACTGAACAGGGAAATCCGATCAGAAGTCAATGGCTACAGTGTTGCACAGTTGGGTTCATGATGACCAACAGCCTAGGAGGGAGAATTCTAGAGGGTTTTCGATGGGAGTTGATCAGAATGTGAAGAGAAGGATTGCATCACGATTTCCAGAGATTGCAAAGCTGTTGCTGGAGAAACAATTGTTGAGCCGGAAGGAGCGATGGAGTCGTTTGGAAGCATCAAGACAGCAGCCATGGCAGGATTACAGGAGAAATGGTAGCTACAGTGGAAGAAGAGGCGGACATCATTCAAGCATCAGAGGAAGAAGATTTTCATGTACAGGTGCACGAGGGTATGATTAGAGGGACGTTGACAGCTGAGTTATTCAAGCCTTTTTTACCCCATTGTCGTCTACATTATATAAATTTATTTTATCGAGACTTGTAGATCAAGCACCTAACCTCAGGAAAATTGGTAGATCTATTTTTAGTTCCGTTTTTTACTTTATTGATTTTGAGGTTCCCGGGGACAATGTTCGTCAGAGGCAATAGAGTTTGATCAAAATTCAATGTTGATGAGTTAGGTAGAATATGTTATAATGTGAAAATGCGAAATTGTTTTCAAATCTGATTTAATCAACCGCTATTGAAATTTTAGAGCAGTTAGTTTATATTAACCCGGAGCTAGACATAAGAGGTTCGACTCCGTAGGTCAACAATTATTAAAGTACGTAGGAGGAAGTTAATCGGGTCACAAGATAACGGCTTGCAATTGTTCGGGAGAATAATAATCCAGGAGGGAAGAGTGTAGGACGCATGAAATAAGCAGATACTGCGAGTAAGTTAGATAATTTGTGTCAACTTAGACAAGTTAATTAGGTGTTTGAAATAAGCGTTCATTCTTAAAGGGGTATTGTTTCGAAGGTGCCAGACAGGGGAGTTCAGTGATATATCTTCAACAAACAAATTAATGAACAAAAGCATATTGAGCTGTCGATATATTTCGTTTACTTAGCAAAGTTGTATTTGTGCATCAGGCCAAAGTCGAAGTGAGTGAATTAAATTTAGAAGTAAAGTAGATAGCGAAAATTTGAAGTGAACTACATACTTTGAACAGAATTGGAATTTAAATTTGTAAGTAACTAAAATTGCTATTTCAAATTTGCGAAATTAATGGGCACCCTAAACCTGGTACACTCAACTCTTCAAGTTATATTCATCATTAGACTCTGGAATTTTGTGTGGATTTTTCCCTAATGGTTGTCCATATGCAAAAGGGATGCGCGGCCGGTTACACTTTTTGGATCTGAGTTATTTAAGTAAAGTTTTGTTGATTTAGTTTATATACAAAGGCAATTTATCAGTTTTTCGAAATACCACCTAGCAGATCTTGCCCCCCATGGAGGTTATATTAGGCGGACTTTTACCAAATTTTAATGTCAGGTACACCCAGTGGTCCTTTCAAGATGGTATACCTGTCGGGCCAATCTGACCATCCAACCCTGAGCTAATGGTTGCAATGTTATTAAGTCTGGAGTAATCTATGAGATGATCATGGAAAAGGGTTAGGATAACTTTTTGGGTAGTCTGCGGTAAAAAGGTTTTTTTTGCCGGAAGATAGTTAGCATTTAAACTGAAATAGCAGTTTCTCGAAAAGTTAAGGTCGGATTGACCTGAAATTTGGGGGATAGACTAATTTGGGTACGAGGTATCCGATTTTGAGGTCGGATTTGACCCCAGACCATACCGCTCGGAACTAGATGAAAAACCCGATTTGTCGAATTTGATGAAAAACCCGAATAGTGTCGAAAACCCGAAATTGGTTTTATGAGCGATCGAATGACTTTGAAGTGGTAATAATATGATAACCTGAGGCAGTTAGTGACAAAAAGACCCACCCTGGTCAATTTTGACGAACTCGGATTTTTCGGGTTTTGGCATCGACAACTCGTTATAAATATTCAAATTGCAAGCGACTCGCAACGGCTCATCCTTTGGTCATGAAATTTGGCAGGCAGGTTGATGGCACCCTGTATTTACTAAAAATATCCGAAAACGTTTTGACTACTACTTCGAGAGTTATGAGATTTGGAATTTTGGGTTCATCCGGGATGTCAATGAAAATTGTGCGTTGTCCTTTCTCGTGTTCTAGTGGGATTTAGGCCATGAAATTTTGTAGGTAGTTGCGACTATGAGGGAAATTTCCATGACAATAGTTATTTTTTTCAACTTGAACCCTCCTTTTGGACGGTTGACTTTGGATAACCCCTAGATGTCAAATTTTTAGGTGTTTAGGAAAATTGGTCTCCTCGGTATGTATAATTACAGGGAACTGCATGAAATGTTGTAAAAACTCAGAATAGCAGTTGCTCTTAGCTTTGTTGACAATTATTACTTCAACACATGATGTTTGACAGGGATTGATTGAAGCTAGTTAATTTGATAGCGGAAATAGAGGAATACGAACTTTTCAGAGCAACGTTCAATGTTTACTAAGCAAAAACTGATTGACATGTCAAGTGCATATATGAGATAAGGCGGATTTGATTTGTTTACATAAGAGTCCAAAGGTCGTTCACTTAAGATAAAGAGAAAGTTGAACAATGGTTGGTAGCACTTAAATGACAGAGCATAACTCGATGTTGGTTTGTTTGCATAGCAAACAAAACCCTCCTACAGAATGTGACAGATTTCAAATGTAAGTTGCAATGTTTACTTAAGAGATTATGGTTTCTTTGCTTAAGATAAGAGCGTATTGGTCGAGTGAAAATTGAAGTAACACAGAGAAATTTAGAGAAACGTTGAAGAATTTCGGGAGATTCAGACGTTTGGACTCAGGAGAGATTTTGCACAAGTGATAAAAAGCAGTTGGTTTAGTGGGACTAAACTTTAACGGATAGTGTGAAAAGCAGGGAAGAAATTGAGAGTGAGACTGAAATGTGGAAAATTATAATTGCAAGACCAGTTGGGGTACTGTAAGCGTTTTTGATTTTGTTCAGTTGGGAAGTGAACCGTGGATGTTGTTTTTATTATTATTTTACTTACTATTATAAATTTCCTCAATTTTGTCCTTTCCATTGATGTGCAAGTAATTTTCTTACATTTGTTATCCAAATAACTAGAATTCATATTATGAGCCCCATTGTGAATCAACTTATTTCAAGGCAATCTAACTTACTACAGCATACAAGAGTTGAGGAGGGGAAATAGCAGAGTAACAAAGTAACATTTGCTTCACCAATTCAAAACCTTTGGTTTATTTTATTTGATCGATCTTCTGGGCGACAGAGTCCCCTCACTGTTGAGCGTAGCAGAAATTCAGAAGACGACATTTATTAAAGCATAAAATTTGCCAGAGTTTCTGAATTTTTGAACATTTTAACAACTTAGTTTAACTCCAATTCCCCAAATTTTCCGTTTGAATTTTCATCTGGTTTCCAAATTATTTAAACTGAAACTAAGTAATTGTGAGCATTCACTATTCTTTCCTTGTTACTTTTTTCAGAATCAAATTCATTGGCCGTGGTGACACAGAGTAATGAAAAAGAGATGCAAAACTTTTAAAAATTGGTACTCGCTGAAATGACAGTAGCCCAAAATGATAATCGCCTGAATGATATTCGCCTAAATGATATTCGCTGAAACGATAGTAGCCCAAAATGGTATTCGCCAAAATGATATTCGCCTAAATGATGTTCGCCTAAATGATATTCGCCTAATTGATATTCGCCTAAATGATATTTGCCTAAATGATATTCGCCTAAATGATATTTGCCTAAATGATATTCGCCTAAATGATATTCGCCTAAATGATATTCGCCTAAATGATATTCGCCTAAATGATTTTCGCCTAAATGATATTCGCCTAAATGATATTATGCGAATTATGAAAAAATGGTATTCGCCTAATTTCGGCAAAACATGACTTCAGGATTTTCACTTAAGAGCTATAGCTCAGATTGAGCTAGCATGCTCAAGAGTTTTATTTTTTAAATTTCCATTTACTTGAATTCAAGCAATTTTCTTTAAAATAGGCAAATATTGAATAGTAGTGAACAGTTTTCTTGGGAATACATACAGAGGGGGTTTGTTAATTTGTTAACGAATAATTCCATATATTCAGAAATTAGCAGCTCTTACATAACCTCAGTTAAACACAATGCATTTACTCCCGGTTTAACAACGTAGGAATTTTAAGTTATGACGTGTAACTAACCCAGTCTTGAATTAAGCGCACTTTTCCCTTCCCGGAGTGTGTCGAATGACTCCTTGTCGGATTAATCGAACACCAGAATGCCAACCTGACTGTCCCTCACCAGCTGTGCATTAAGAGTGGGTGTCCGTTCCTGTCCAGGCATGTCCCAGAAGTTGATTGCCACTACCATGTCATTGCTGTGCAAAGAAATAAAATTATGTGCCGTTAATATTAACCGTAAGAAGAATGAGCATAAAACGGATACTTTTTGATTCTCTTCCACTTTGGAAAAGAATCCTCCGCGTCGTATCTCTGCCGAGGAATTTTGCTACATTAAGACAAGCGGCACGGACAGGTTTAGCAAGACGAAAGGAAACAATCCGATGACACCCTATATTTACTAAAAAAAATTTTCCGAAGACGTTTTGACTACTACTTCGCGAGTTATTAGGTTTCGAATTTTGGGTTCATCCGGGAATTCAAGGAAAAGTGTGCGTGGTCATTGCTCGTGTTCTAGTGGGAGTTAGGTCATGAATTTTTGTAGGCTGTTGCGACTATGAGGGAAATTTCCATGACAATAGATATTTTTTTCAACTTGACCCCTCATTTTGGACGGGTGGCCTTTGGATGACTCCTAGAGGTCAAATTTTTAGGTGTTTAGGAAAATTGGTCTCATCGGCATGTATAATTACAGGGAATTGCATGAAATGTTGTAGAAATTCAGAATAACAGTTGCTTTTAGCTTTGGGGTTGAGTTTTGTTTTTTATTCAACACATGATGTTTGACAGGGATTGATTGCAGCTAGTTAATTTGATAGCGGAAGAAGAGGAATACGAACTTTTCAGAGCAACGTTCGTTGTTTACTAAGCAAAAACTGATCGACATGTCAAGTGCACATATGAGATAAGGCGGATTTGATTTGTCTACATAAGAGTCCAAAGGTCGTTTACTTAAGATAAAGAGAAAGTTGAACAAAGGTTGGTAGCAGTTGAATGACAGAGCATAATTCGATGTTGGTTTGTTTGCATTGCAAACAAAGCTCTCCTACAGAATGTGACAGATTTCAAATGTAAGTTGCAATGTTCACTTAAGAGATTATGGTTTGTTTGCTTAAGATAAGAGCGTATTGGTCGAGTGAAAATTGAATTAACACAGAGAAATTTAGAGAAACGTTGAAGAATTTCGGGAGATTCAGACGTTTGGACTCAGGAGAGATTTTTGCACAAGTGATAAAAAGCAGTTGGTTTTGTGGGACTAAACTTTAACGGATAGCGTGTTATGTCAAGCTGTGTTGTGTCAAGAAAGGCAGCTTTCTTTAAAGATCTGGTTGGAGAAGCGGAAGATACGAGAATTGTTGAGTGTGGTAGTAGAATAAGAATTCCAGGTTACGGCAATGAAATGCAAACTGCAACTAAAGTCGAGTTTACGGAGGAATTTCGTGGCCAAATAAATCAGGATATAGAGCAGCGCTAAGCGAATATGATAACAGTGGCTTCAGAAAATTTCCGATAGAAGACGAAATCATTGAGCCGCGTGTGGAATTTTGTGGACCAGATGAGCACCATGCTATGGAAATGGATTTTGTACTGTCAACAGAGTCTGATGAGCTAAGCAATGAACAGTCGGATGATGACTATTTGATTGAAGATATTTCGGATACAGATTTTTTGTTTGTAGGGGAACTTGATGTCAACGATGCGAGAAGCGAGGCAAGTTTGGCCGCAAGTTTGAATTCAGTGGCATGCGACAATGTAACTGCAATAGCGAGCAACTTTGACGGTGGTGTCACAACTAGCAGAAACGATATATTGGGAGCCTGGGGCTTGATGCAGTTAAAGACAGGAGGTTTGGACCAGAAGTTCTGCAATGCAACACACGTGGCTGATGAGACACAAATGTATACAACTGAGTGCACTGTGGACACTTTGGAGAGTTGGACAATTTCAGGAGGAATTGATCGGCAGTTGGTATGTGAAACACAGAAGGGTCAAAACGATGAGGCAGCAGGTGACCGAAGTAATTTTGCACAGTTGGGAAAGAATTGGAGGAATGGGTGCAATCTCAATTGAATGAAAGTCAGCTATGTGGTAGTGTTTCGGTCGAACCAACGGATGAGCATCAAGGGAAAAGTGCTGGATTTTACTGAACAGGGAAATCCGATCAGAAGTCAATGGCTACAGTGTTGCACAGTTGGGTTCATGATGACCAACAGCCTAGGAGGGAGAATTCTAGAGGGTTTTCGATGGGAGTTGATCAGAATGTGAAGAGAAGGATTGCATCACGATTTCCAGAGATTGCAAAGCTGTTGCTGGAGAAACAATTGTTGAGCCGGAAGGAGCGATGGAGTCGTTTGGAAGCATCAAGACAGCAGCCATGGCAGGATTACAGGAGAAATGGTAGCTACAGTGGAAGAAGAGGCGGACATCATTCAAGCATCAGAGGAAGAAGATTTTCATGTACAGGTGCACGAGGGTATGATTAGAGGGACGTTGACAGCGAAGTTTTTCAAGCCTTTTTTTAACCCATTGTCGTCTACATTATATAATTTTATTTTATCGAGACAAGTAGATCAAGCACTATAACCTCAGGAAAATTGGTAGATCTATTTTTAGTTCCGTTTTTTACTTTAGTGATTTTGGGGTTCCCGGGGACAATGTTTGTCAGAGGCAATAGGGTTTGATCAAAACTCAATGTTGATGAGTTAGGTGGAATATGTTATAATGTGAAAATTCGAAATTGTTTTCAAATCTGATTTAATCAACCGCTATTGAAATTTTAGAGCAGTTAGTTTATATTAACCCGGAGCTAGACATAAGAGGTTCGACTCCGTAGGTCAACAATTATTAAAGTACGTAGGAGGAAGTTAATCGGGTCACAAGATAACGGCTTGCAATTGTTCGGGAGAATAATAATCCAGGAGGGAAGAGTGTAGGACGCATGAAATAAGCAGATACTGCGAGTAAGTTAGATAATTTGTGTCAACTTAGACAAGTTAATTAGGTGTTTGGAATAAGCGTTCTTTCTTAAAGGGTTATTGTTTCGAAGGTGCCAGACAGGGGAATTCAGTGATATATCTTCAACAAACAAATTAATGAACAAAAGCATATTGAGCTGTCGATATATTTCGTTTACTTAGCAAAGTTGTATTTGTGCATCAGGCCAAAGTCGAAGTGAGTGAATTAAATTTAGAAGTAAACTAGAGAGCGAACATTTGAAGTGAACTAGATACTTTGAACAGAATTGGAGTTTCACTTTGAAGTAACTAAAAATGCGATTTCAAATTTGCGAAATTAATGGGCACCCTAAACCTGGTACACTCAACTCTTCAAGTTATATTCATCATTAGACTCTGGAAATTTTATGTGGATTTTTCCCTAATGGTTGTCCATATGCAAAAGGGATGCACGGCCGGTTACACTTTTTGGATCTGAGTTATTTAAGTAAAGCTTTGTTGATTTAGTTTAAATAAAAAGGCAATTTATCAGTTTTTCGAAATACCACCTAGCAGATCTTGCCCCCCATGGAGGTTATATTAAGCGGACTTTTACCAAATCTTAATGTCAGGTACACCCAATGGTCTTTTCAAGATGGTATACCTGTCGGGCCAATCTGACCATCCAACCCTGAGCTAATGGTTGCAATGTTATTAAGTCTGGAGTAATCTATGAGATGATCATGGAAAAGGGTTAGGATAACTTTTTGGGTATTCTGCGGTAAAAAGTTTTTTTTTGCCGGAAGATAGTTAGCATTTAAACTGAAATAGCAGTTTCTCGAAAAGTTAAGGTTGGATTGACCTGAAATTTGGGGGATAGACTAATTTGGGTACGAGGAATCCGATTTTGAGGTCGGATTTGACCCCAGACCATACCGCTCGGAACTAGCGCAAGCCTATGCTGTGGGACGTAAAATTTGAATTGCTCGTGGAATATTGGTAGCAGCCTTATGATTTTTGGAGGGTTAGTGTAACTTTTCAAGGGCTTTCTATTGGTGCTGTTTTTAACTTCCGGGTGAAACCGGATGTCGGTGCTTCGGGATGACCCGAGTGTCGAAAACCCGAAATTGGTTTTATGAGCGATCGAATGACTTTGAAGTGGTAATAATATGATAACCTGAGGCAGTTAGTGACAAAAAGACCCTCCCTGGTCAATTTTGACGAACTCGGATTTTTCGGGTTTTGGCATCGACAACTCGTTATAAATATTAAAATTGCAAACGACTCGCAACGGCTCATCCTTTGGTCATGAAATTTGGCAGGCAGGTTGATGGCACCCTGTATTTACTAAAAATATTTTTCTGAAAACGTTCTGACTAACACTTCGAGAGTTATGAGGTTTGGAATTTTGGGTTCATCCGGGAGGTCAATGAAAATTGTGCGTGGTCCTTTCTCGCGTTCTAGTGGGAGTTAGGCGATGAATTTTTGTAGGTAGTTGCGACTATGAGGGAAATTTCCATGACAATAGTTATTTTTTTAACTTCACCCCTCATTTTGGACGGGTGACCTTTGGTTGACTCCTAGAAGTCAAATTTTTAGGTGTTTAGGAAAATTGGTCTCATCGGCATGTATAATTACAGGGAACTGCATGAAATGTTGTAAAAACTCAGAATAGCAGTTGCTCTTAGCTTTGTTGACAATTATTTATTCAACACATGATGTTTGACAGGGATTGATTGAAGCTATTTAATTTGATAGCGTAAATAGAGGAATACGAACTTTTCAGAGCAACGTTCAATGTTTACTAAGCAAAAACTGATTGACATGACAAGTGCATATATGAGATAAGGCGGATTTGATTTGTTTACATAAGAGTCCAAAGGTCGTTTACTTAAGATAAAGAGAAAGTTGAACAATGGTTGGTAGCACTTGAATGACAGAGCATAACTCGATGTTGGTTTGTTTGCATAGCAAACAAAACCCTCCTACAGAATGTGACAGATTTCAAATGTAAGTTGCAATGTTTACTTAAGAGATTATGGTTTCTTTGCTTAAGATTAGAGCGTATTGGTCGAGTAAAAATTGAATTAACACAGAGAAATTTAGAGAAACGTTGAAGAATTTCGGGAGATTCAGACGTTTGGACTCAGGAGAGATTTTTGCACAAGTGATAAAAAGCAGTTGGTTTAGTGGGACTAAACTTTAACGGATAGTGTGAAAAGTAGGGAAGAAATTGAGAGTGAGACTGAAATGTGGAAGTTTATAATTGCAAGACCAGTTGGGGTACTGTAAGCGTTTTTGATTTTGTTCAGTTGGGAAGTGAACCGTGGATGTTGTTTTTATTATTATTTTAATTACTATTATAAATTGCCTCAATTTTGTCCTTTCCATTGATGTGCAAGTAATTTTCTTACAGTTGTTATCCAAATAACTAGAATTCATATTATGAGCCCCATTGTGAATCAACTTATTTCAAGGCAATCTTACTTACTACAGCACACAAGAGTTGAGGAGGGGAAATAGCAGAGTAACAAAGTAACATTTGCTTCACCAATTCAAAACCTTTGGTTTATTTTATTTGATCGATCTTCTGGGCGACAGAGTCCCCTCACTGTTGAGTGTAGCAGAAATTCAGAAGACGACATTTATTAAAGCATAAAATTTGCCAGAGTTTCTGATTTTTTGAACATTTTAACAATTTAGTTTAACTCCAATTACCCAAATATTCCGTTGGATTTTGCATCTGGTTTCCAAATTATTTAAACTGAAACTAAGTAATTGTAAACATTCACTATTCTTTCCTTGTTACTTTTTTTTAGAATCAAATTCATTAGCCGTGATGACACAGAGTAATGAAAAAGAGATGCAAAACAATTAAAAATTGGTACTCGCTGAAATGATAGTAGCCCAAAATGATAATCGCCTGAATGTATTGGCCTAAATGATATTCATTGAAATGATAGTAGCCCAAAATGATATTCGCCGAAATGATATTCGCCTAATTGATGTCCGCCTAAATGATATTCGCCTAAATGATATTTGCCTAAATGATATTCGCCTAAATGATATTCGCCTAAATGATATTCGCCTAAATGAATTTCGCCTAAATAATATTCGCCTAAATGATATTATGCGAATTATGAAAAAATGGTATTCGCCTAATTTCGGAAAAACATGACTTCAGGATTTTCACTTAAGAGCTATAGCTCAGATTGAGCTAACATGCTCAAGAAATTTATTTTTTAAATTTCCATTTACTTGAATTCAAGCAATTTTCTTTAAAATAGGCAAATATTGTGAATAGTAGTGAACAATTTTCTTGGGAATACATACAGGGGGGCTTTGTTAATTTGTTAACGAATAATTCCATATATTCAGAAATTGGCAGCTCTTACATAACTTCAGTTAAACCCAATGCATTTACTCCCGGTTTAACAACGTAGGAATTTTAAGTTATGAATGGTAACTAACCCAGTCTTGAGTTAAGCGCATTTTTCCACTCCCGGAGTGAGTCGAATGACTCCTTGTCGGATAAATCGAACACCAGAATGACAACCTGACTGTCCCTCACCAGCTGTGCATTACGAGTGGGTGTCCGGTCCTGTCCAGGCATGTCCCAGAAGTTGATTGCCACTACCATGTCATTGCTGTGCAAAGAAATACAATTATGTGCCGTTAATATTAACCGTAAGAAAAATGAGCATAAAACTGATACTTTTTGATTCTCTTCCACTTTGGAAAAGAATCCTCCGCGTCGTATCTCTGCCGAGAACTTTTGCTACATTAAGACAAGCGGCACGGATATGTTTAGCAAGACGAAAGGAAACAATCTGATGACACCCTATATTCACTAAAAAAATTTTTCCGAAGACGTTTTGACTACTACTTCGCGAGTTATTAGGTTTCGAATTTTGGGTTCATCCGGGAATTCAAGGAAAAGTGTGCGTGGTCATTGCTCGTGTTCTAGTGGGAGTTAGGTCATGAATTTTTGTAGGCTGTTGCGACTATGTGGGAAATTTCCATGACAATAGTTATTTTTTTCAACTCGACCCCTCATTTTGGACGGGTGGCCTTTGGATGACTCCTAGAGGTCAAATTTTTAGGTGTTTAGGAAAATTGGTCTCATCGGCATGTATAATTACAGGGAATTGCATGAAATGTTGTAGAAATTCAGAATAACAGTTGCTTTTAGCTTTGGGGTTGAGTTTTGTTTTTTATTCAACACATGATGTTTGACAGGGATTGATTGCAGCTAGTTAATTTGATAGCGGAAGAAGAGGAATACGAACTTTTCAGAGCAACGTTCGATGTTTACTAAGCAAAAACTGATCGACATGTCAAGTGCACATATGAGATAAAGCGGATTTGATTTGTTTACATAAGAGTCCAAAGGTCGTTTACTTAAGATAAACAGAAAGTTGAAAAATGGTTGGTAGCAGTTGAATGACAGAGCATAATTCGATGTTGGTTTGTTTGTATTGCAAACAAAGCCCTCCTACAGAATGTGACAGATTTCAAATGTAAGTTGCAATGTTTACATAAGAGATTATAGTTTGTTTGCTTAAGATAAGAGCGTATTGGTCGAGTGAAAATTGAAGTAACACAGAGAAATTTAGAGAAACGTTGAAGAATTTCGGGAGATTCAGACGTTTGGACTCAGGAGAGATTTTGCACAAGTGATAAAAAGCAGTTGGTTTAGTGGGACTAAACTTTAACGGATAGTGTGAAAAGCAGGGAAGAGATTGGGAGTGAGACTGAAATGTGGAAATTTATAAATGCAAGACCAGTTGGGGTACTGTAAGCGTTTTTGATTTTGTTCAGTTGGGAAGTGAACCGTGGATGTTTTTATTAATATTTTAATTACTATTATAAATTGCGTCAATTTTGTCCTTTCCGTTGATGTGCAAGTAATTTTCTTACATTTGTTATCTAAATAACTAGAATTCATATTACGAGCCCCATTGTGAATTAACTTATTTCAAGGCAATCTAACTTACTACAGCATATAAGAGTTGAGGAGGGGAAATAGCAGAGTAACAAGTAACATTTGCTTCACCAATTCAAAACCTTTGGTTTATTTTATTTGATCGATCTTCTGGGCGACAGAGTCCCCTCACTGTTGAGCGTAGCAAAAATTCAGAAGACAACATTTATTAAAGCATAAAATTTGCCAGAGTTTCCGAATTTTTGAACATTTTAACAATTTAGTTTAACGCCAATTCCTCAAATTTTCCGTTTGATTTTTCATCTGGTATTTCTAAATTATGTAAACTGAAACTAAGTAATTGTAAGCATTCACTACTCTTTCCTTGTTACTTTTTTCAGAATGGAATTCATTGGCCGTGATGACACAGAGTAATGAAAAAGAGATGCAAAACATTTAAAAATTGGTACTCGCTGAAATGATAGTAGCCCAAATTGATAATCGCCTGAATGATATTCGCCTAAATGATATTCATTGAAATGATAGAAGCCCGAAATGATATTCGCCGAAATGATATTCGCCTAATTGATGTTCGCCTAAATGATATTCGCCTAAATGATATTTGCCTAAATGATATTCGCCTAAATGATATTCGCTGAAATGATAGTAGCCCAAAATGATATTCGCCTAAACGATATTCGCCTAAATGATATTCGCTGAAATGATATTCGCCTAAATGATATTCGCCTAAATGATATTCGCCTAAATGATATTCGCTGAAATGATAGTAGCCCAAAATGATATTCGCCTAAACGATATTCGCCTAAATGATATTCGCTGAAATGATATTCGCCTAAATGATATTCGCCTAAATGATATTCGCCTAAATGATATTATGCGAATTATGAAATGGTATTGGCCTAATTTCGGCAAAAGATGACTTCAGGATTTTCGCCTGAGAGCTATAGCTCAGATTGAGCTAACATGCTCAAGATTTTTATTTTTTAAATTTCCATTTACTTGAATTCATGCAATTTTCTTTAAAATAGGCAAATATTGTGCACAGCAGTGAACAGTTTTCTTGGGAATACAGGGTGGGGGGGGGGGGGGGGCAGAAATTGGCAGCTCTTGCATAGCCTCAGTTAAACATAATGCATTTACTCCCGGTTTAACAAGGTAGGATTTTAATTTATGAATGGTAACTAACCCAGCCTTGAGTTAAGCGCATTTTTCCACTCCCGGAGTGAGTCGAATGACTCCTTGTCGGATAAATCGAACACCAGAATGACAACCTGACTGTCCCTCACCAGCTGTGCATTAAGAGTTGGTGTCCGGTCCTGTCCAGGCATGTCCCAGAAGTTGATTGCCACTACCATGTCATTGCTATGCAAAGAAATACAATTATGTGCCGTTAATATTAACCGTAAGAAAAATGAGCCCAAACTGATACTTTTTTCATTCTCTTCCACTTTGGAAAAGAATTAGTCCATCGCATGATATCTCGGCCGAGGAATTTTGCTACATTAAGACAAGCGGCACGGTCAGGTTTAGCAAGACGAACGAAAACAATCCGAAACCAAATTACGACCAGAATGAAATAAGCCGAAACCAAATTAGCTTAGAGGAAAAATTATCCGAAAAGAAAATTGGATCTATTCTGCCCCCCCCCCCCCCCCAGCTTAGTGAGCATAAATTTTTTATGACCCCCAGGCGCACGTGCTATTTTTTTTACATAGTAACGTGCTATATAACAACATATAATTTGTAACTGGGGATCATAAAAACACTGGGGGGCCGAAACAGAATAGATTCAGAAGATTAACCGAAAAAATAAGCTGAAAAGAAATTAGAACAGTAGAAATTGATCCAAAAAGAAAACAAGCCGAAAGGCAAATCAGCCAAAAAAAATGGTGAGTACAAAATGAGGCCTATAAGAGGTCATGTTTTTATTGGATTTGATTTGATGACGCACGAAAAATTGGCAGAGTAACTTAAGCAGCCGTGATACTTTTTGGTTGCAATCAATTCATATCTAGGTCACGCGGGCGGCTAAAGCATGGCCAAACGCTCTACTTTTGTTCTAGACAGCGGAATAATCACACTTATCTTTGTAATTAATTTTCTAATTTGGCGCGTTTCAACTTCTTTGGCTAGATTTTAAGTCAACTAATATTACGGACACAGCATTTTCTTTTCCATATTAGGTGCCATTAGACAATGCAATTTATAACCGGGATCAGTTTTTCTCATCAAAACGTTTTTTCTCCTTTGGCTAGTCGCATCTTCTCAGCAAATTACTATTAACACCCATGTCCTGTTCTAAAACATAAACACTTTTGCATGACATGTAGTAAAGAGTGTTCAACTTAATAAGGTGGTAAACTATAAGACATGTAGTAGAAAATGAAATTATGAAATAAAATGAGTTTTTGTACAAGTAGTGATTCACATGTGAGCTAATCCGTCCAATTTGTGTAAGAGATGTGTTGAAATTACCCGAGAATATGTAAAAAATGTGGTCAAAAGTGAATCAGTTGAATCCAGAAAACAACTAATAAATTGCAGAGTTTGGTTAGAAAATGCTCAGAATCTGCTAAACTAACTTTGAAACTTCAGGCGGTGAACAGACAAAACAGTCCCAGTCCGGAATAGCAAAATTTTCCCAGAAAAAACAGTCCCAGACAAAACAGTCCCCAAAAAGCAGACAAAAGAGTCCCAGACAAAATAGTCCGAACAAAACATAGAGTTAAACATATGCACACCAATTAACCCAGGAACCACTTAAATTATTCATATAATTGCAATTAATTGAACAAATATTAAGCTGATTACAACATAGTTTTAGCCAAAATATGTTTTTTGAAACAACTTTTTGGTGTAATCCTCGTTCATATCAATTGAAAACAAAGCATCCAGAAAATTAACTCATAGATTATGGTTGTTAAATGTTTCTAGATTACTTTTTACAATTATTTCGCTATTTATTCGGGAATATTTTGTCTGGGACTGTTTTGTCTGGGACTGTTTTGTCTGTTTTGTTGGACTATTTTGTCTGGGACTGTTTTGTCTGGGAATATTTTGCAATTTGGGACTATTTTGTCCGGGACTGTTTTGTCCGGACACGCTTCAGGCTGATTTTTGAATATTAAACAAGAAAATAAGTTCGTTTTCACATACACAAATTTTAGCGCATTTGGAAGACATTTCTGAAGTAAATTTTAGCTCATTCAAACAATGTGAGCAAAAAACAAGATCTGGATTTTCATTTTTTACATGAAATCAGCAGCGCATTTTTACACAAATTATCTAATTTTTTTTAAAAAAAAATAGGCAATTAGGGTGTAGAGGGATGAACAATTTTCTTGAGAATACAGGGATAAGCGGGAGTTAGTTCGGGACAAATTGAAACTCCTATATAGCCTCCACCAGCTGTGAACTAATAAGTGTGGGTGACCGGTCGTGTCCGGGGATATCCCAGGATTGCCAAATGTGGTGCCGTTATTTTTAACCCAAGAAATAATAGCCTAAAACGGAATGTTTTCTCTTATCTCAAAACTTTTGGTAAAGAACCTGCTTTTGATAAAAAAAATCAAACAGAGAAAGAGGCCAAAAAGGGATCATTTTTTGGAATTAAATTATAATTAAGAACGCTCCGAAGTTTGCAAGAGTAATATAGGCCATCTTGATAATTTGTTTGGTTGTGAGAGATCGGTCACACGCTCCACTGAAGCATCGACATTGCTCACGATGCTTAGCCAAATGCTCTAATTTTGTTTTGGCAGGCTGGTAATAATGCATCACAATTGTTTCCCTAATTAAGATTTCTAATTTGACTAGTTTCACGTTTTTTGGCTAATTTTTCCCATTTTAACGTGCTATAAGACAGCACAAGTTGTAGCCGGGGGATTAGGAAAGAGCACGGGAGTTGTGGGGTGAGTTTTTAACGAAGAGACGTATCACAATATAGAATTTTTTATCTAATCTGATTGGTTGAGAAGTTTAAAAAACTGTAACCCTATGCGTTCAATTGAATTAATTTTTTCATAGCCTAATTCCACATTATATTTTTGAACTCATCTCGGGTTTTGATATGAATGTGTCACTATCAAACATGAGATCAGTTTTCCACAGAATTTCTGAGATAATATACTCTAACACTCATATGCTACTTTAAAACATGGAGAATTTCTTCAGCAATCAGCGAACGACAAAATAGCAAAATATTTTCTCAATTCTGATTGACCAGAAATAAAACTTCTATATTTTGATAATTTTGCCATTTTTACAAATAAAGGGGGTATATGAATAGACCTAATTTTGCTCTTTCTTTGCATGTTTCTAATTTTGTCAGTTTTTGATTAAGATTTTTTGATATGATGAACTTTTTTGAGAAATAGCTGTAGGTAATCGGGATCTTTTCAACAATTGCCCCCCTTTGGCACTTAGTAAAGAATAACCCCCTTTTCTGAACCATAATCTATGACTCTATAGTCTATTACTTGACCTACTGTTGAGATAGCCTAGAATAAGTTCAAGCGCAAGTTTGTGCCGCTGTGGACGGCCATGCATTTTTGCCCTGAGGGAAGTAACCAAGAAATAGCTAATGGGTTACGCTCGCTCAGCGGCACGTGAGTCGGAATTTTTTTTGTTTATTCCAATTGGGCTAATTTCCACACCATGGCTTATTATATTCTATATAATTTAACATACTATGGGCACCCGTGGAAAGTTTTGGCGGTGATTGGTAATGACATGGGTGGACGGGGGGGGCAATTGTTGGAAAGATCCGGTAATCGCATTCTTGGAGTTTTTTATGCCATATTTCAGTAAAAGAGTTAAAATTTGTAATCTTAGATTTGTCTATTTGCGCGTGATTGCATGTAACATGGAGTTGCCCTCAATTTTTGCAACTTTTGCTATCATCTATTTTGCGGATGAAATTACTGCTTGTTATTTTTTGTCAGCCCACAACCAGTTAGGAGTTTCCTTCATTGTATAATCAGCAATACCTCTAAACGGGATTTAAATTCCAATTGAATTTCCTGTTGATAACCGCAAAAGTAAGCTTCAACATTGATCAGGAAGCATCAGAAACAAAAGGTGGAAACAGGGGAGCGGAGGGATCCCCATTCTAAAATTGATAAATTCACAAGTAATAAATGATAGCCAATTTTGAACGATCTTCAATGTTTCTACAAAAATTGTAGTGTAAAGTTGAAATTTTACTACTATTATTTACTAAAGACTCTAACCCTAGAACACTTACATTTTTTAGAACCGGAACAGAATAATTCTGGAGACCATGACTGGATCAGAGTTTCTTTATAAATGAAAACTCATTACACAATTAATAAAGCCCCCCAGAACGTGATTCAAAACCGGAATATCTCTATTTACAACTCCAGAAAAATACAGTGTTCGATTTTAACAGAATATATGATGACAACAAAGGTTTATTTCACACGAAGGTTTTAGACTTGAATGTCATGTTATTGACTTTGACAATGTATATCCATATGTGCTGCAATCTTTACCAGCTTTTAATCCTGGAGTACTTACATATTTAGCGTTGAATTTAGCGTAGATCTTACATAAATTCAACGCATTCAACGCCAATCTTACATATTTTGCGTTGCAGTTTGGCGTAGATCTTACATATTTAGCGTTGAATTTTGGCGTAGATCTTACATATTTAGCGTTGAATTTTAGCGTAGATCTTACATATTTAGCGTTGAATTTAGCGTAGATCTTACATAAATTCAACGCTTTCAACACCAATCTTACATAATTTTCCGTTGAATTTTGGCGTAGATCTTACATATTTAGCGTTGAATTTTAGCGTAGATCTTACGTATTTAGCGTTGAATTTAGCGTAGATCTTACATAAATTCAACGCATTCAACGCCAATCTTACAAATTTTGCATTAAAATTTGGCGTAGATCTTACATAATTAGCGTTGAATTTTAGCGTAGATCTGACATGTTTAGCGTTGAATTTAGCGTAGATCTTATTTAAATTCAACGCATTCAACGCCAATCTTACATATTTTGCGTTGAATTTTGGCGTAGATCTTACATATTTAGCGTTGAATTTTAGTGTAGATCTTACATATTTAGCGTTGAATTTAGCGTAGATCTTACATAAATTCAACGCATTCAACGCCAATCTTACATATTTTGCGTTGCAGTTTGGCGTAGATCTTACATATTTAGCGCTGAATTTTGGCGTAGATCTTACATATTTAGCGTTGAATTTTAGCGTAGATCTTACATATTTAGCGTTGAATTTAGCGCAGATCTTACATAAATTCAACGCTTTCAACACCAATCTTACATATTTTGCGTAGAATTTTGGCTTAGATCTTACAAATTTAAGGTTGAATTTTTTGAATTTCATTTCAGACCACTTTATCATTTCAAAAGTTTTTCAAGTGTTTTTTCAAAAAGACAATTTTTTCATTGTTTCGACCCCTATGCTTCACAGGTGAGAAAAGCGAAGTCAGCCCAAAACCACTTTTTAGTGCTCTTTTATAGTGCAAAATTCATTTGAGACCATTTTACAATTTCAAAACTTTTCCAAGTTTTTTTTTCGAAAAATCAATTTCACTGTTTCGACCCCTATGCTGCAAAGGTGAGAAATGTGAAGTCAGAGAAAAATCATTTTTTAGTGCTTTTTTATAGTGCAAAATCCAATTGACACCATTTTACGGTTTCAAATTTTTCAAGTTTTTTTTTCAAAAAGTTAATTTTTTAACTGTTTCAACCCTATACTGCACAGGTGAGAAAAATCACTTTTTAGTGCTCTTTTTTAGTGCAAAATCCGTTTCAGACCGTTTTAGGATTTCAAAACTTTTCCAAGTTTTTTTTTCGAAAAATCAATTTTTTTTACTGTTTCGACCCCTATGCTGCACAATTGAGAAACCATTGATAACCATTTGCTCTCTTACGGTGCAAAAACCATTTCAGACCATTTTAGGAATGCAATTTTTTTCAAAACTTAAAAAAAATTTTAAATTTTTTCCTAGTACTTCTCACATGATAAAGGCGTTGAATACGTTGAAATTATGTAAGATCTCGGCTAAATTCAACGAAAAATATGTAAAATCTAGGCTAAATTCAACGAAATATATGCAAGTTCTACGCTAAATTCAATGCAAAATATGTAAGGTCTACGCTAAAATCAACGCAAAATATGTAAGATCTACGCTAAATTCAACGCAAAATATGTAAGATCTACGCCAAACTGCAACGCAAAATATGTAAGATTGGCGTTGAATGCGTTGAATTTATGTAAGATCTACGCTAAATTCAACGCTAAATATGTAAGATCTACACTAAAATTCAACGCTAAATATGTAAGATCTACGCCAAAATTCAACGCAAAATTATGTAAGATTGGCGTTGAATGCGTTGAATTTATATAAGATCTACGCTAAATTCAACGCTAAATATGTAAGATCTACGCTAAAATTCAACGCTAATTATGTAAGATCTACGCCAAATTTTAATGCAAAATTTGTAAGATTGGCGTTGAATACGTTGAAATTATGTAAGATCTCGGCTAAATTCAACGAAAAATATGTAAAATCTAGGCTAAATTCAACGAAATATATGCAAGTTCTACGCTAAATTCAATGCAAAATATGTAAGGTCTACGCTAAAATCAACGCAAAATATGTAAGATCTACGCTAAATTCAACGCAAAATATGTAAGATCTACGCTTTATAAGGATTTCGGCTCTTAAGGAAACCAAGGTACGTTGGCGCAATGGTAGAAGAGGCGACAAGTAAACAAGAGGTCAGTGGTTCGGGTCTTATACCCAGAGTTCTACGCGTTGATTTGTTGTAAGATCAACGCTAAATTCAACGCAAAAATATGTAAGATCTACGCTAAATTCAACGCTAAATATGTAAGATCTACGCTAAATTCAACGCTAAATATGTAAGATCAGCGGCAACTAGCGTTGACAAGTCGGAAAATTCACCGCCATTTCTTACATAATTTTGCGCTGAATGCGTTGAATTTTCGTCTTTAAATCCAACGCATTCAACGCAAAATTATGTAAGAAAATTGCGGTGACTTTTCCGACTTGTCAACGCTAGTTGCCGCTGATCTTACATAATTTTGGCCAAATTCCTCGGCCCGGGAGCGAATTCAGACGCAATGATAAGCAGCTGCGATAAGAAGCTTGAGTGAAAATAATTCTTTGCCTGTGCCTTTGAAATCAAAATTTGAAAGCGCTTTTTGTTACGTTTTAACTTAACTGATTCTTGAAAAATCTTAATGGCCAACCAAAAAATTATCCTTAACCTCAAGCAACTTATACAGAGCATCCCAGACGGGGCAACAAACGAAGCAAAAGAGACAGTGCAGGCAGAGCTGGACAGTCTACGAAGTCGACGATTATACTGAGAATAGACAACCTTCCCTTCGATGCAACCAGGCCAACTGAATGGTTACCAAAGTTGAAAAAGTTCTTAAACAAACTAAATAGACTTTGTGATGTTACTAAAACGGAAAACAGTCTACCGGCGCTTAACAATTAACCAGGACCTGAAAAAATGTCTGCTGGTAATACTCTATCGGCGATGGTTAAGTATAATAATTGTCGAGACAAAGATTAGATGAACAAAAATGGAAGGATGCTTAACATTATTAATCCAATTAACAGCAAAAAGAGATGGACAAAAAGTGGATTGCCACCACTAGATGAGTTTGTCAAAAAACTGGCTTGCAAAAAAAAACTAATTGCAGTCACAATTAATTGTAAAGTTTCAGTGACGTTTAAGTACAGTAAGGATGAAAATGTTTTCGTGGGGATTGAAAACGTTTCAAGATGTTGAGAATTAAAAAATCTGTTTAGTCGTGAAGTTCCTAACTTTTCCGGTGCTAACTTTGAAAATTTCAAAGCAGACGATATCCTGGCTCAAAAAAAGACAGCATTATAAACAAGAAAGAGAAATTGCTTCAATATCACATAAAGAAAAACAACAAAGTGCTTTCCTTAATGGTTTCTGAAACTTGTTTTGAAGGTCTAAACTTCCTGTTATTAACTATCCAATGATAAGATCCTGAAATAAGTCTTTATTTTGTTACTTTATGAGACGCAGTAATTGTCTCAATCAAGTTCTGCGGAAAACAGGTCCATTGGGGCCAAAAAAGCGCTTTCCGATCACTACACTGCATATCTTTCAGCAACTAGTTTCGCAAATCATGACAAGATCGCGACCTCTGAATTCAAAAATGGTGAACATAAGAAACTCAAAGAAGAGAACATTTGGAACGGATTAATCTATCAAATCCACATTGAAATTAAAGAATAGCGGGAAATGACAGAATCTCCTGATATTGATGAAACAATTGAGTGGCTACAATACACAAAATTTTCCAAGAAATATGTTATACCAATCCTGAAACAGATTGAAGCTCGATCGACTGAACAATGGATCACTGCAGTACTTTGGAGCCTCGCAAACAAAACAAAAAATCGTTAGGATTATATATTAGAGAAAATTCTTTTGAGTCTATGAAAAAATACAAAACATTTCTACAAAAACAAAAGTAGCCTGAAGGTCAGCAAAATCAAATATTTAAGAACAACAAATTGGCGGAAAAAAACGGGTTGGAGACGTTTTCAGAATGATTTAAATGGTGACGAGAATAATGCACAAAAGTGTAACGTAGATTGTTATTATATGAACTATATTTTTACTGCGATTGGAAAAAAAATTGCATTGACAAAAAACAGAGAGCTGATTTGAGAAAACATTCCGATACCAAAACAAACTATGGTTTTCAAATGGAATCAAATGTGGTTGAAGTCCCTCAACAATAAGAAAAAAGTAGAATATACAAAATTTGACGATATGTTTCTTTTAGGTTGTAGCCTGTTGAAGTCCTTTAATCGGGCAGCATTTAAACTATTAGCATCAATTTCCCAAAAATGCGTACAAATAACGTACTATCCGAACATTTTGAAAACAGCAAAAATAATACCAGTTCTCAAAGTCGCAGAGAAAGTTGACCCGCAAAACTATCAACCTATATCACTGCTCCCAGGAATACGAAAGATAATCGAAAAACTGAACTATGGGCGACTAAATTTTTTCCTGGTGGAACATAAAACCTTGAGCAAAAGGCGATTCGGATTCCGAGATAAAGAAAGTACTGTTGACGCCACAGCAAAACTTATTAGACACATCCAGTTAGATCTTGATTCGTTGGATCAAACGTGCAGTGTTTTCTTAGACGTGACAAAAGCATTCGACATTGTTGACCACAACCTTCTTTTTTATCAAAACGCGAAAGGTAATGATTGACAGGTTGTGTTTACGATCTCTTGTAGTCTTATTTGTCTGATCGCAAACACATCGTCCAAATTTACGAAAAGAAACCAGCTGTTTTAGATGCCAAATACGTTGTCCTGCAGGGGTACATTTTGAGACTAACTCTTCTGTTCTACATAATGATAATGAGAGGGTTTGCCAATGAAGCGCAATCAAACTTTTCACAGATGATGCAACAACTACGCTTTCACAAAAACTAGAGATGGCTTGCTAAACAATTTTGGTATTTATGCAATTGTTTTGACAGAAATAAGCAACAGTCGTTTTCAAAAATAAATTTGACATGGAGTATTTTACAATAGACTACAAATAGTTTTCGAATACAAGGAATAACTTTGTATGACAGATGTAGTGCAGAGTACCTTGGTGCACACCGATAAATAAACTGAGCTTCCAGACACACATAGGCATAGGAGAAATCAAGAGCAAGCTTAAAAAACGATCTATCGTTTCTTTCAGTAGAAAAATAGATTCCGAAGTTATTCTTTGATTAACTTATACAAACTCTATGTTCAACCACTTTTGCAACATGGTGTAATAAATTATGGTTGCGCAAACAAAACAATGCTCAAGATTCTTAACTGGTCACAAAACCACCTAATTAGGACGTTTTTGGACTAAAAAAGTTTAATAGCGTCCGTTAGATCAAAGAAAAGTATAAATTACAGATACATATGGAATTTCTTCTGAACAAGCTGTTAGAACTGATGAGTTTAGAACAATTTTGACTGAAATTGCTTGTGTACGAGTTGGAATTGCTTCTGTACGAGTTGATAGAATTGCCCAGTTCCAGACACTTGACTGTGGCCTGGTATCGCAAATCTTCAGCGATGAAGACATTCAAAACATTTATTCCCATGAGAAGAGACTAAAAACCATAAAAACCTTGAGGTTGACAACATCGCAACAAAATATAACTCTCATTTACCAAACAAGAAAATTATTTATTTTGTTCGTTACTCTAGAGAAAAACGTTGCAAGAGGTATAGACAACTCTCTTTTAGCAAATATCATATATAGCCTCAGACACAGTTACATACAAAGAAAAGAAGTGTTAATTGCAGTGTTCTGATAATTTTGTTTTTGTAGCGTAAGATAACGTCTTTATTCTGCAAGCGTAATAGAGGCACCACATTATTGACAAGCTGAGTCATTTTTGGTGTTGTATATCTATACACTAGTTCGGAAATAAATTATCATTAAATTATATTGAAAACAGAGTTTTTAAGTTTATGGCACTGCTCTATTTCCGATTAAGGTTTGAATAGTTAAACGATAATTATTCTATTTGAATAACTATTCAATTTAAGAGACTAGCTAAACAGGTGCTTAATTAAAATTCTACCAACAGAAACTATAACTTTCTCAAGTTAAAAGAGTTTTTATGGAAATTTATTCAAACGTCAAAGAAAAAGAAGTAGTCCTCTAGTAGCTTTACTCTGCATCCTGCTCTACCTAGCCTCCCAGTCATTACGTCCTCTGGTTTCTACTTTTTCAAGATAGCCTCTGATATTGGCTATTTTTATCATCGCTTTTATTGCACCTGTCTTCGAGTTACTCTACGACCATTATGATTCAGCCGTCCATAATACTTGATATGAAACTATCCTGACCGAACACGAAACTGATTGCTAATTTGTAATCCTCGAATCCTCAGATTATTGAACAAAACTATCAAAGGTTTTTTGCTTTTTTTTGCATTGCATAAATTGTCATGTAAGCACTCTTGACTTGTGGCCGGAGAAGATAAATCGTTATTTTTTAAACAACTGTCAAGTTCTGTAAGAATTGCTAAAATTCCGAGTTACTGCTATGGTGTTATAAGATACTTGATACATTGTGAAATGAAAATAGTTGTTTTACTTATAAAACTTTATAATTTGCTTGTAATACCGTGCGTTAATTTGTACTAGGATTATTGGAAAGATCATAAAAAACTTCAGCCCTATAACTCCTCAAAAATTGAAATTTGAAAAATCGGTGATCAATTTATTGTACGCTCCAATATATTGGTCCAATATATCCGGTCTCAAATTTGATTCCTCATGAAGATCGTTCAAAAAAGTTAAAAAAAATTGAGTTCAAAATTGAGTTCAATTGAGTTAAAAAAAATCAATGAACGAAAAATACTTTTTGATGAGTTAGCCTCCAACCCGTTAAGCTGGAATCGGAGTAAACATACTGGAAAAGTTGCGCATTTTTTTCCCCATCATCTTGATATCTATCTCCACTGTCATCTAATGTAGCCTCAAAAAATGCTCATCATAGCATCATAAGTTGAATCGGAAACAGTGGATGAGAAACAGAGCAGTTAGGTCACCATTAACAACTCTGCTTAACTTCTTTTCTCGGTCCTTCAATATCACATTTTTTACTTCTAAAAATGTAAATCAAATTTTTAAAGATAATATTTGCGTTAGATTTTGCTTAACTGCCGGGCATAACATTGTTAATGACCAGCTGATAAGCACACTTTGATTAGGTTTCTCGACCGCGAATTATGAAGGCACA